>NC_048909.1:6211504-6331938 GCF_011077185.1 Oxyura jamaicensis
TTGCGCCCCAGGAGCGGGGCCCAGGTTTTGGGTCTGGGCTGAAGAAGCCTCTGGTGGGGTCTCCAGAGCCCCTCAAGCAGCCCCTGCTAAAAGGGGAGTGAGCTTCAGCTGCTGTGGGGGTGCATATGTATGCGCGTGGGGTCCCCGCCCCTCGATTTTTAATATTTATTTTTACCTAGATCCCCAAATCTCCGCGCCCTGCTGACCCCCAAGGGCTAAATCTCCATGAAAACGTGCCCGCGAGGAAAGCAGAGCCCACGTCGCGCCGAGGAACGCCTGGTTTCTGGCTCTTTCTGGTCCGCAGGGCGCTTCGGTAAGTAATCCTCTTCGGTAAGGAATCCCTGCCTCGCTGCGGCCGCAGCTCATCGTGGTGGATTGTGCGGGATGAGCGAGCAGATCCGGTGCTTGCCTCCTGAAAGCAGCGCTGGGGCTTGTTTTTTTTTTTTGTTTGTACCCGGCTTGTTTTTATTTGTTTCTTACTTGTTCCCCCTCCGAATCTGCGCTCTCTGAATCTGAACTGGTGAAAACTGGCTTTCGTTCTGGTGCCAGACCAAGCAGTTGGTTTGAAATGAAAATAAAAAGAGAAACGTGTTGCCGTGCAGGCAGAGCCGCTGATTTTGGCAGCGACTGAAGCGAGCGAAAGTAGGTTGCAGTTGCCGTGGAATTGTTCTGACATGTTCACGTACTGTTCTTCCCCAGCGCTTCTGGAGAGAGACAGGCTGGAGGACTTGTTCTAAGGTAACTTCTTTTCTCGTCATACTCAATACATTTTGACAAGCAGAGCTAAGCTTTCTGGCAGTGCTTTTGTTATTAAATTCCTAGTTTCCTGAGCAGCGTTTGAGAGCTCTTTGGGCCAGGTAAAGCTCCTGGGTCAGAGCCATGGGGAGGCAGGGATTTAATGCTTTCTTCTGGACAGCCACAGCTCGAACCTTTCTGATGCATTCGGTCAGGGCTGAGAGGTGAAAATGACGTTTTTGCTCTTTTATGTAGAAAAGGAAACTGTAGGTGGGAAGCTCAGCATCCCGGTGCTGGAAAGCTGAAAGGCATGGTTTTAATTTGGAGTGGAGGGGTGGTCCCGTGGAATGCCTTAAAACCATCCACAAGCCTGTACTTAACGTAGCCTGTTCCAAAAGCAGTCCCCAGTTAGCTTAAACTGGTGGAGATCAGGGGGCCTGGAGTTCGTTTTAAAGCAATATTTTGCTCATTGGGTTTTCTGCAAAGCCTCTTTTGGGAAAGGGATAAGAAACCAGGGAAGGTGAAATAGCAAAAATGGCACTGATACTAGGAGTCAGTTTTGTAGCAGGATCTCTGAGTCTGAACGTGCCCCAGTTTTCTGTGTTAGCCAGATACAGCGGTCTTGCCACTTGTCTGTTAAATCAGTGTGTGGTACGTGATGCTGTTTTGCCTGTCTGCGAAGCTGTGTGACGTTACTTGGTTGTTTGTTAAGCATCTCTTCGCAGGCTGCTGTGATCCTGGTTCCAACCCGTGCTGTGTTTGTAGGATGTAAATACGATTCCTTCCCCCTCCGGTTTTGCTTTGCTCCTCCGGTTTGGTTCCAAAGAGTGTTGCAAAAACACTGTTACAAAATTATCCTTGAGGTTTGTCTTCTGCCAAGGCAAGGTGCTAGGCAAGCTTTTCAGCTCCCAGGATAAGTGGTGCTGAAATGGCTGATTTGTTTACCCTCTCCTTTTTTTTTCTCTCTACTGTTAGCGATTCAGACCAGGTAGCAATGGAAATTCTTTCCAATGTCCCCAAACGGTGAAAAGAACAGAGTAGCAACCGTTGTTAACTTCAAGTTCATCCGAATTGTTGATGATTTTTTTTTTGGTAATGATGTAAGCTTTTCACGTCTGCTTCATTTCCAGCCAATAGCAATATTTTGGATCCTGGTTTGTGTTGTTAATATTACTTATCTTTGTTTTTTAACGGTCACAAGTGAGGTTACTTGATCTATGCTTAAGAAACACAAACCCTTTTCATCTTCCTTTTGTAGCTGCACGTTTCTGAGACGTGTTTCAAGTCTTTAATGTGCCCATGGACCACCATGAAAGTGTTTATTGTGCTCGTAAGCATGCAGCTCTGAAATCTGCTGTACTTGCAGCGCTTGGATGCATGAGATGGGTGGAACAGGGTGTTAGGTTGCGTACAGTCTTCGAGAGTTTTGTGACTCGTTAAAACCTATATGAAATGATAAACTCCTCAGAGGCTGAAGACTGGTTATCAGTTACAGATCTTTTAACTCTTATTCCCTCTTGCACAGCTTCATTAAAACAATCATTTTTAATGTTTGATAAAGCAGTGTAAGAAGGAACTAAATGTTAGATCCAGATCAGCACGGTGCGGGCACCTCGAGGCCCCCAGACACCGTATGCTAAGTACCTGTCTTGGGCTGCAGCGCCCTTTTCCTTTAATCTGAGTTTCATGCAAACAAGCTAATTAGATTTGTATCTCTTCGTGCTGCGTGTTTATGTTTGGCAAGAGGAATTACGTTCAGACCACCACGTTTGTTTTCCCACCCTGCCTGCTGAGCTAGAACATAAAGCCCATTTTCTAGGGGGAAAGTGGAGTTGATCAGTCTGGTCAGGTTAAGGGAGTCCCGTGTATCCAGGGCATGTAAGCCCAGTTCAGGTATGTAGGTAAGGCGTGTGTGAATTAATGGCAGTTTTTATTTACTGCTTTAGGCCCCTGCATCGGTCAGAGATGCTACGTGATCAGTCTGGGAGTCTGAGATTAAGAAGAGGGTGGTCAGTGGCTCGCTGTGCCACTGCTTTCATTTTGTGGTGTGATTTTACCAGCTACAGCAAATCGTCCCTTGGCTCGATAGCTTACCTGAAACCAAGTCAGCAGCAGTGCTCCTGAAGCTGTCCCTGCGTGCTGAGCACCCTCCTATGTTTCTGAACGCACGTTCCACGTTACACACGTTATTAGCTTTGTTCGTGTGTTTCCTCCACACCCCATTCCCTTGCTCGCTTACCTACAATATCGTAACGCAGCCACTCAACAAGGGGTCGGAACTGTGCTAGCTGATGTCACTGGGTCCAGATCTAGATTTGTTTTGATCTCGTTGAACCTTGAGGATGAATATTTTAATCCCCAATATACAAAACAAGCTAATTTCTCTTCTTGCAGCCTGTGAGAGCAATTTTGCCATGTGACTGAGGAGAGCTCTCCTTTCTTGTCCTAGGAAAACACCCTCACACAGGTGAGAATGGGGGATACGAGAGACATCTGTCCTCACCTGGATTCCATAGGAGAGGTGACCAGGGATGATCTGCTGCTCAAATCCAAGGTACAGGGTGTTCTGGTTGTCAGTCCTTTCCCTTTTTGCTATTGTGCATGCTTTTGCATGTTTGCTTTTCAAAGAAAATGCTGCCTGTCTCTGTAGAGAAGAGAACCTTGCACGTGTCCCATGAAGTAAGCCGCTGTCAGTCCCAGCTGGTGTCTCTCTCACTGACGCTGTATCCTGCTCAAATGTGTCACTTACCTAACACACTGCAAATTGTACATTTAATTGGAAGCAGGGGTTTAAGAAATGAAATACTGGGAGCTGCAGGCTGGGGAGGCCCGTCTCGTTGAGAAGTTTCCCAGTCTTGAAGGACTGGATTACTTAAACGTACAAACAAGCAAACAAACCTTCTTTTATCTTGAATATGCAGGGAACCTGCCAGTCATGTGGAGCTGTGGGACCAAATCTCTGGGCTTGTCTTCAGGTAAACATGGCTTGCTATTCCTGTGTATTAATATGGTGGGGTATTTCTTAAATATAAATCGAAATAAAAATATGAAAAGATTTATTTGACCAGAAAAAAAATGAAAATAAGGAGGGGGCTTTGCAGTAGAAATACCCATTGTTTTTTGATGGATTCCAAGAAAAAGTCTCCCGAGATTAAAAGCTAATGCTGTCAGAATACACCGAGGTTTAACAGTTTGCTTCTCATAGGTGATTTCCCCACGATAGCCCCAGTAGGAATGAATAAAATCCCCACCATTGACTGCCTCCGTTGGCAGCTGTGAAGGGAGGCTGCAAGTGTGAGACCTCAGAAGAGAGGGCAGGTGCTCAGGGCAGCGAGGCAGAAAGGAATGACAAAAGGCATGAGGGTGGGCAGGGGCGGTTTATTTTTACACTGGAATGCCCAGGCATTTGGAGATTTGGCAAATGAGCTGCCTGTTGGAGCAGTTGCCTTGGAATGGGGAGGTTACGTGGGTGCAAACCCATGCAGGGTTTGCAGGTTTTCTTTCTTAAATTAAGCAATTCCAAACTTCTGTCTTATTCTGGGCCCTGGAAAAAAGAAAAAGGCTTGAAAAATGGCAAGATCAGTTCTGAAGTTGCAGGTGCTGGTAGGACTGCTGTTGCAGACTGTTCTGTGATGGGTTTAATTTGGTGTGCCACTGTACTTTTGCTCTTTCTCCCACCAGCTCGGTTGTCCTTACGTTGGTTGTGGGGAGTCCTTTGCTGACCATAGCACGCTTCACGCGCAGGTGAGCTTTTCTCTGTTGTCCACCTTAAGACAGAGAGAATTGTTTTTCCCTTTCCCTAATCCTCCTCTACAGTAATCTGGTGCTTCAGTTGGAGCCAGCTGTCAAATCCTTATTTCACCTCTCAATTTCTAGGCCAAAAAGCACAACCTGACAGTGAATCTGACCACCTTCCGGGTCTGGTGTTACGCCTGTGAGAAGGAGGTGTTCTTGGACCAGCGGCTGGCAGCGCACGCGCAGTCACCGCCAGTGAAGTTCACTGAACCGGTGGGTCTCTGTCACAGCACGACAGGGTTGAATGCTTAACAGGGTTTTAGTTTACCTCTTGCAAAATTAGCCAAGAAATTTCCACTATTGTCCAGGCTGTTGTTGTGATCAGAACTCTTTCACTGGAGATGGCAAACCGTAGTCGTATTCCAGTAGCTTTGTCTTACAGACCCTCCCCACAGGACGACTTCCAAATGACTTCAATATCCATTCTGATTTTTTTCAACCTTTCCTAGCCTCTTCTGTGGGGCATCTGTTTCGGGGAGGAACGACAGCAGCTGTGACATCTTAATTTCCATTGCATGGCCGAGCAAAATTTTAGCTGTCGGGCTGGGAACACATGCACTTGTGACACTGCTGCATATTCCCGATGCCTCTTTCATCATGCATCCTGGAAGCAATAATTGTATCATTTCTATTTCCTGCGTGCATTACTGAGAAGGACAGACAGCGCAACTGGTTCTTCTCTCCTGAATATGCTTTTCTAAAGGCTGGCTGGATTTACGTATAAGATGATATCCCTCATAACTCATCTTTTGAAGCAGGACTCTCGCTGATGCTTACCTTCCTGTCTTTGATCTAGGATTCTCCATTGCCTGCTCACCCTTTGAAGGCCGTTCCAATTGCAGTGGCTGATGAAGGCGAATCCGAATCCGAGGATGATGATTTGAAACCAAGAGGTAACTCTGCATCGAGTTGATGAAAGGGCTGTGAGGGTAACTCTGCAATCTCTAGGACCTGCACTGAGAGGTTCCTAGGAGCAGAGTGCAGAGCCTACCTAGCAAGGGCCAGATTCCCTCTCCTCTGGGAAGGAATGTAGAAAGCAGCACTTCTGGAAAGTTTCATGCTTCTCTTGTTTGTGCTTTAGGCCTTACTGGAATGAAAAATCTTGGGAACTCCTGCTACATGAATGCAGCACTTCAGGCTCTCTCTAACTGGTAGGCATTAGGGCCTTTCAGTTGAGTCTTTACTAGACTTCACTAAATATCAAAAGTGGCACCTCTGATCTGAGTCCCCTGTGAGTCATGCAAAGAGAAATCAGCCAGGCTAGGTGCAGACAAAGGAATATGAAAAATGTAGTGCTCAGGAAAACAGAAGTTTTACAGTAGGAAAATGAGTGAAAATAGACGTTTTACAGTAGAAAATGAGTGAACCTGTGGCCATTTATTTATCTAGAAACAAGTCTTATAATGGAAAACTCCTTTCCACTTTGACAGAAATGTATTTATCACACGGGAAAGCATGTCGTGTCTTTCTGTTCTCCCTGGTGATATCACTGTAACAGCTCATACCCTAAAATATTCCGTAGCCATCCTGCTGAAAACTAGTTTCAGGATCTCTTCTCTATACCTGGTACAGATTCACATCAGCGTTTTTAATTTAAGTTAGAAACTAAGTCTGCATCTGAAATCACTTCTTCCCTTGATTTAAAAGCAGAATCCTAAGCATGTTTTCAAAAAGACGTGCATTTAAGTTTTGATAAATCCTTAAATAGAGGCAAATGGGAAGTCTGTGCACTGAATTCTTTGTTTTTTCCTCGTAGCCCACCTCTCACACAGTTTTTTCTGGAATGTGGTGGACTGGTCCGCACAGATAAGAAACCAGCACTGTGCAAAAGTTACCAGAAGCTGGTGTCTGAGGTTTGGCATAAGAAACGGTGAGTGGTCGCTCCCTAATCTAATCTGGACAGTTTTCATACGTATGTTGGTTCTGAAATATGGCATCAGCAAAAAGAAATGGGATCTTCAGTGACAAGTGCAACTTCTAAGGCAGCCAAACCCTACATAGCCAGGTATGCGTGGATTTTCCTGTATCCAGGAGATCCCATATGCTGCTTTGGGTGCCTGTTGTTGTCAGTGATCAAAAGAATACATTCTTAATTTTAGTAACTTTTAAAAGGAAGAGATTTTTTAAAATATATATACTTTTTCTGCTGGCAGAGAACTAAAAAACTGTGGGATAAGAGAACTCTCTTGGCTATATCTGAGTCTGTTGCCCAGACTGACCAGCACTTGAAGGCACGGCTCTTGATTAGCAGAGGGACTGATGATTTGGATGTGGTACAGAGCTGACAGTGAGATTTTACCAGAGTGGAAAATGCAGGTGGCTTTTTGGGAAGTGTTTGCTATTGGGAAGTATTGCCAGATCACCTTCCAGACTGGTTCAAAGCACAGTGAAAAATAACGCAGCTCTGTTGAAATTTGAACATCTGTTCTGTGCAACTGTAGTTGATTGAGGAAAAAAAATGCAATACTGTTTAGATTTCTGGTTTGATGTTTGTTTCAGGTTAGTTTTTAACAAGGGATAAGTAAGATGCAGAGCAAACGTGAACTGTAACTTTCTGTAGCAGGCTGCAGACTTTGAAGCAGAAAAATACCAATTTATTATTGGTTTTGACTTACCTCATTGACTGGTCCCTGGCCAGCCCACCCAGATTTTGAGACAGACATGCTGCTGCAAAAGGAAACCGAGTAACTAACTGCAAAACCCTGCTGTGGAGAGAATCACTTGAGACAATTCAAAGTGTGGACAGAGCTTTAAATTAAACGTGCTCGAGGGACGATTCTCTCTGGAAGGATAGGCCGAAATGACTAAGATGTTTTCCTTCTCTTAATTTGTATGTCACCCAGCTAATAGAGAAACTAAGACCAGGATTTGCAGGTGCATAATTATTTTTTGTCCTCTTTAACTAGCGACCACACCCTGTTCTGTTGCTTATTACACAAGCTGGCTCCAGGCCTGATAAGCAAACTAACTTTTTTTTTTTTTTTCTCCGTATTTAAACAGCCCGAGTTATGTTGTTCCAAGCAGTCTATCTCATGGAATTAAACTCGTCAACCCCATGTTCCGAGGCTATGCACAGCAGGTGGGGCCTCAACACAAACATGCCATTATTACAAAGATGGTGATTTTTTTTTTTTCCTTCCTGCAGTGGTGGTGCCTGTGTATAGAGAGAAGAGCTAGAGCTCAGGCGTCATGCCTGTCTTGTGTCAATATTAGTGGCCTGATAGAGCACTTGGGTGGAATTCAGGAGAATGGGTTCTCTTCCAGGCTCTGCCTCTGGCTTGCTGGTTCCAAGTCAGTGCATCTTCCTGTGTCGGCTTTATCACCTCTAAAATTATGATGGTGACCTCCTTTATGAAGGGCTTTGAGATCTATTGATACGTACAGTATAGGTTGGGTGTTGTTTATTCATAGTATAGCTGCGAAACCTGGGTTAATCTGTACAAAGAAGTTAAAAATACCGATGATCTATATTCTTTTTCTGGGGGATTACAGCTGACTAAATCTCATTTGAAAGATAGTATCTGTTTCTTTGAAGTATTTATCATGCTCTCCAGTGTTTATTCTTTAGAATAAAATGTAAACATCAAACTAGGTTTGATTTGAAAATTTACAAAAGAAATGACAGTAGAAAGTATATCTAAACTGTGATTCTGACAGCAAGTCAAAACAGAGGATAAAAATAATGATTAATGGAAGAATTTCTATATTTATCTTTGATGTGAAGTATGCTGGATTGGAAAACTCAGCTGCTAAGAGATAGAGTTGAAAGGAAGACGGGGCAGGCTGAAAGCCAAGCTTCTTTAAAATAACAGAAACATCGTAATTAACTTTCTGCAATTGTCAAAATACCAAGTCGCTTTCAGCAGTTCCTTTGAAGGCAACATCACTTCTCTTACCTCGCATTGCAAATTTAGGAGCTTGCACCTTGACTGTATAGTCTTTGGTTTCTGGTTCCATTCCCTATTTATTAAAGATTTTAATCTGCCCTCTCTAAGGAAGGGATTCCTATAAGCAGACATCAGTGTTCATGAAAATTGTTTTGTGGTTAGGAGTCTGTTTTCTATGGCCTGCTGCCTTGCTCAGCTTTCTCCTGGTCTCCTGCTTCTTATCAGTGGTAAAACCCTGATAAATAAGATAGTGGTTTGCATGTTGCAGCTGCTCTCTAGTTTTCCTCTGTGTTTTTCAGCTGAAGATGTTCAGATAAAAATACATCTCCAACTCTGCTTTAGGAGGGTCTCCGTGCGTTACGGAGCTGGATAACTTGTGGGCAGCATTGAAAGAGGCTATGAACGGAGCTATATCCGTATTTTGCCCTTTGTTTGCCCTGTTTCTGGATGGATGCTAACGTGGAAATACTCCTGGTTCTCAGGACACTCAGGAGTTCCTGCGCTGCCTGATGGACCAGCTTCACGAAGAACTGAAGGAACCAATTGTTGCAGAGACGAGAGATTTGGATACCAGTGACCAGGATGACAAGCGAGAGGGTGACCGAAGTCCTTCAGAAGACGAGTTCCTCTCCTGTGACTCGAGCAGTGACAGGGGTGAAGGAGATGGTCAAAGCCGGACCGCAGGGGGCGTGGGCAGCAGCTCCCTGGCAGAGACAGAGTTGTTGATCCAGGATGAAGCCGGGAGAGGGATCTCTGAGAAAGAGAGGATGAAGGACAGAAAGTTCTCCTGTGGCCATCGGCGCAGCAACTCGGAGCAGGTGGATGAGGATGCAGATGTGGACACTACTATGATGCCAGTGGATGGTAGAGCCTCGCCCGAGATGCTTCCGGCTCCCCGTCCTGCCAGCCCATGCAGGACACCAGGTACAAACCTCTTCCAGTCACGTTATTTGTGAGATACGGTATTGTCCTGCTCTGGGGTGGTGGTGTAATGCAGTGGCAAACAGCACACCGTGTGTGTGTTCCTTCTGTGGGTTTCAAAAGATTTTACATCCAAGACTCTCTGCATTGTCTCTGGCGTTGCTTCTGCCTTTGTGCACACTTGCTTCTGTAAGAAAACGTAAGTGAGCCAGGGAGGTGCTTAGTCAGGCTGAAGTGCTTACGGAGCTGAGCGAAGCCAACATCCTGAGGCAGCAATAGCTGCCTCTGCCCAGCCTGCAGATGCAGTATTTGTGCATTTTCCTAATTGAAGAAAGAAGTTTTATATATATACATTGCTTTATCTGGTAGGCTGGCCTGGGGAAATGTTGGCAGTGGAAAAAAGACATGGAAGAAAATGTTCATTAATGTTGGACTACAGACAATGGAGAGAAGAGGGTGATGCACAGTTTGTGCATTTCGGTGTGTTAGGGAAAAGAGCAGCTGTTAAGGTGTAGGTGTGGAGTCACCCCCAGCTGAACATATCTGATCTTTCAACACTTCTTTATGTAAGAGTCTTATTCTGCCAACTGGCACTGAAGGCAGCAATGTTGTTTATGTGGATTAGGGATACAGGAGCAAGCTGTAAAACCTAATTAGTCACAAGTGTGAAAAAATAGCAGTTTTTTTTTTCTCTATATATAATTATTAGCTGTTCAGTATAGCTCTGTATGCACTCTTATCCATGCTCTGAGAGCTGTATCTGCCAAGCCATGCAAGTAAGACAATTCATAACATCTGAACTGTGAGTGCTGAGAAAGATTCTGTGGTGGAACACAGAGCTGGGCTGACCCTGACTCTAACAGACTTGGCTTTCATAACAGGTTTTCACTGCTGCTCTTCTGCCTCCCCTTTTTCCCAAACAGAACCTGACAACGATGCCTATGTGCGCTGCTCCTCACGCCCCTGCAGTCCTGTCCATCACGAAATGCACTCCAAGCTCTCCAGCAGCCCTCCTCGCTCCAGTCCTGCCAGGCTCGGACCTTCCTATGTGCTCAAGAAAGGTAGTGCAAAGGGGTCGGGGTATGCTGGGAGGCGAAGGGCAGCATGTGGAGGAGGGGTTCAAAGAGGAAAGAAGTATTTCATGATCCTTGGTTAACAGTTGTAAGAAGTGCTGATCCCCCTGGAATATCAGTGCTTTATAAAATCATACCAGGCAAAGACTACAGTAAGCCTGCAGGTAAAGTCAAGCTGTGGATACAACGGCTGTTCTAGTATGCTCTTATATTGGGGCACAAAATGATTTCCATGTCTTTGTCTGCATGCTGTGTTTGTTATTAATAAAAGAGCTACGAAGTCCTAGGCACGAGCTCTGTCCCTTTAGGGGAGTGTGGAGGTGTGTAAACGTTTGTCTGCCAGGCTCGCAATCATAGCGTGTGGTCAGGGAACTGTAAGATGATGTTTTACTGAAAGAGAGCTTCTGGGCTCCTAGATGTCTTGGGCTCACGGTAATAGAATTAAGCTGCAGATGTCAGTCTGGTGTCGGGAGCATTGTTACCCTTCGGAGTGGAGCCTGGCTTCTGTTGTGTCAAACTGTCCTCTTTGTCCCAAGCAAACTGCAGAACGAAATCTCAGCATTGCATAGCCAGCAAACACAATGACATGTGCTTATACCACCGTCCCTACAGCTGTTCAATAATACCATTCTGTCCAAAACTGTGCCCCGGCCCCTTGGCTGAGGTCAGCACAGCCGCAGATGTCCTGGCCTGATGAAAAGCACTCTGTCTCCATGCCTATGTGCGTAGGGAAGGAGGTTTGTTATTAAACAAAGCTCTGTGTTTGGCCAGTCCCTGCTGTGGAGTCTTCTCCAGCACAAGGCACCTGGTGAACACCTGGTAAATTCTAGAGGGGAAAAAAGGGACAAAATACACGGACAGGTGAGGGGGAGAGGAAGTCAAGTGTAAAGCTTAGAGCAAAACACACAGGATCAGTCAGTTCTTGTCCTGTGTTATTGCGAGTCTGCGTGACTCTGCTTGAGAGCAGAGACTGGGAAAGAGCTGCTACGTGCTGGTCTGTCTCTCTTTCAGCCCAGATGCAGGCTTCTGGGAAAAAGAAGAAAGAACTTCGTTACCGCAGTGTGATTTCTGACATCTTTGATGGCTCCATTCTCAGCCTGGTGCAGTGCCTCACCTGTGACAGAGTGAGTCTCCTGGTAGCTGTTAGTCCAAGAGTACAGTCTTCTAGCTCGTAGACCTCTTCTTTGGAAATGGAGCTCCTATTGCCAAGTACTGTGGGAGGCATTTTGGAGGCCAGCTAAAATGTTGATAGGTGGGTGGTGGAGGAGCTGTGAGAGACCTGCTGTGCCAAGGAATTGTCTGCCTCCATAGTGCTCTGTTTATCTGTGTCACTTAGTTGGTCTAGCAATATCACATTCACATCAGAGAACAGATTCCAGTGCTACAAACACGACGGAAGTCTTCCTGCTGACAGCAGTTTATTCAATAATTAGCCAGGGAGAGTTGCTCTTAGTGCCAGGCCAGGTTTCTAGCCCAGACAAAATCTAAGCAGTGATAAAAGGTGATGATGAAAGTCAGGCCCCAGCTCTGTTACATGCACAGGAAACCCAAGACTCTTCCTCTTGGATATTTCCAGGTTTCTACAACAGTGGAGACATTCCAGGACCTGTCACTCCCAATCCCTGGGAAGGAGGACCTGGCCAAGCTGCACTCTGCCATCTACCAAAACGTGCCAGCTAAGACAGGGGCGTGTGGGGACAACTATGCCTCACAAGGCTGGATTGCTTTCATCATGGAGTATATCCGGAGGTGTGTTCCCTGTGCGGGACCTCTTTCTTCTGGGGTTTGCCCTGCAGTGTCTGGAAGGCAGCTGTCCCTAGCCAGTGGTGCTCACAGCAGAAATGCCAGTTGTAACCATTCCTTGGACAAGGACGGTGTGTGGTACCTCACGGGTCTGTTTTGGCCTTTTCACGTAAGCCAGCTGCTGCTGTTCTACTTCTGTCATTTCACCGTGAGATTTCGTGTGCAAATGATAATCCCTCAGTTCTGCCTTTAGCGCTGTCTTACCCTCCAGAGCAAGTGAATTACCAGTGTAGTTCTTCAAATCGCTTCCAGTTTGAGCAATTAGAATAGGATTATCAGCTGGGAGAAATTGTGCTTTCCCTGTGCCACGGGCGTGTGATGAGCTTAGAAGAACGCCTGTCCGTGTGGGGTTTTGTAAGCCAGAGTGTTCAGCTATTTTACATGTAACTCTTGATCTCTTTGCAGATTTGTGGTGTCCTGTATTCCTAGCTGGTTTTGGGGTCCTGTTGTGACGCTGGAGGACTGTCTTGCTGCCTTTTTTGCAGCAGATGAGTTGAAAGGTGAGTTGGCTTCGGTGGGGTCTGACAGCCAGAAACAAGAAAAATTGCAACATATTTCACATGCATTTTGGGCATGGATTAAGTCTGGAAAGCATGTTCTAGTATTTCACTTCGGATCTGACACTACCAATACTTGACAGTTCAGCTTCTCTGAGCAGAAAGGAGTTTTTCCATGTGCTCAAGGGTGATTTTTCATTTTGAATCTGGATGAGACTGTTCTTAGCAAGGAGCAGACATAGCTGTTAGTTGTCTTTAAGTGCCACGGATCTTTAGGCTTCTTGGATTCTTTGCTTTCTCCATTCGTTCCCTAAGTCCTAGAGGACTTAAACAATTTGCTGTATTCACTTCTGTGTGAATTTTTCTCCTAGTTGATTCCCTTCTCTTGCCTACACTTACTGGTGGAATTAGTTCTTTGGATCTCTTCTCACCCTTAGAATAGTGTCAGGATCAACTTAATGTGATCTGTCTGCATGAGATGGAAATGTATTCGTATCAGAGTTGTGTGCTCTGAGTAACTGTGTAACGGCTTTCTTCTCTTCGTCTACAGGGGACAACATGTACAGTTGTGAACGGTGTAAAAAGTAAGTCTGCTTTACCTGCATTGTACCTCTGGGAATTTATTTCTTTATACTACTGTTAAACATATTGCCAAATCCTCTGCCGGGACATTTCTTCTGCTGAGTGTCATGTAAGATCTGCCTTGTCTTATACTGAGTTTCTTATACTGAGTCTCGAGAAGTCACTGACTGCAGGTAGGAGAAGTGCTGGCTTCAGGGAGGAAAAGAAAGGAAGAAGTATGTGGCCAGGGACGTGGCATTTTAGTTACTGCGTTAGGAAGAAGAGGCCTGAGAAACTGCTCATGCCGTGCCTCATTTGGGAGGGATGTTGCAAAAAGCCTGAATTTGTTGCTGCTGAAAGTCAGCATTTGTCTTGGATTTCAAAGTGAGCAAGATGCAGCCAGACAGTTGCCTTGCCTTTTGGCATCCCTTTGCTTTAGAGTTTGCTCACAGCTAGTTTCTCTCTCCCTCAGATTGAGGAATGGAGTGAAGTACTGCAAAGTCCTCCGGCTACCAGAGGTGAGTAAGAGCACCTTGTTTCTTAGTTTTCTTTCAGCAGCCGCTGTTTGAGGAGGTAAGGCTGGCTGTAGAACTGAAATTTCAGTTTGTTTTGGTGGCAAAATCCTGTATCTAGACCAGAAGAGACTTTCCAGTTTTAAGCTGATGAGCCAGCAGGATTTATGGCTAAAAGGAAAGAAAGCTTTGCAAAGATCAGATGCACAGAGATATGCTGTTGGATCAGAATACCCACAGCAAAACTGCACTTTGGTGTTCTCTGTCTTTGGTCTTTTAGATTCTCTGCATCCACTTGAAACGGTTCCGGCATGAGGTGATGTATTCCTTCAAGATCAACAGTCACGTCTCCTTCCCCTTGGAAGGGCTGGACCTGCGACCTTTCCTAGCCAAGGAGTGTGTCTCCCAGATCACCACCTACGACCTGCTGTCAGTCATCTGCCATCACGGCACGGCAGGCAGTAAGTCCTTCTTCCTGTGAGTATGTGGCAGAGGTGAACAGGAACGAGGCGAGTATGAGCAAGGCAGAGTGTGTTCTGCTATCCCTCTTCTGGGATAAAGTGCAGTGTAAGGCCTGCTCCTCCATTTCCCAGCCTTGCTCAGCCTCTGCCCTTTGAAGAGTGAACTAGACAGCTTCTGACGGATTCTCTGCAGCTGCTGTGGCCTCACCCATGGGTTGGCCTAGCGGCCCTTTCCAGGGAAGGCAAACCATGGCGACAGTGACAGACTCCCCTGCTCCTGCAAAGCTTGCCTGAACAGGAATTATTATTACTATTATTAATTTGTTCTCTCTCCTATTTCTGCTAGCAACTAATCCTGTTGTGCTGCTGGCCTTATCCCAGGCCCGAGTTCCGCCTGCACTCTGAATCTCAGCTGTGTGGTATTTCTTTTTGATGCAGGTGGCCATTACATAGCCTACTGTCAGAACGTGATCAATGGCCAGTGGTACGAGTTTGATGACCAGTACGTCACCGAAGTCCATGAGACCGTGGTGCAGAATGCAGAAGCCTATGTCTTGTTCTACAGGTGAGCAGCGCCCCAGATGCAGCAGTCCCTTCATGGCTGCAGAATACCTAGAAATGTTGGTGGAAAACTAATTCAGGAATTGCTTCGTTGCTTCAAAACTAGTTCAGGAATTGCTTCATTTTCTCTTTCTTTCTCTCCTTAAGGAAAAGCAGTGAAGAGGCTGTGCGAGAGCGTCAGAAAGTTGTGTCCCTTGCCAGCATGAAGGAGCACAGTTTACTCCAGTTCTACATTTCTCGAGAATGGCTCAACAAATTCAACACCTTTGCAGAGCCTGGTCCCATTACCAATCACACCTTTCTGTGCTCTCACGGAGGTAAAGCAGTGCTGCTGAACCTGGGAAAAGCAACATTCAGCTATACCTTTTTGCTTCCTGGTGCAATAACAAATGCAGAAAAAAGCTTCAGCTGTAGATCTGTTACAGTGCATGCTTTGGTAGGATCGGCTTCATTTGCAGAAGCTCCAGCCCGCTCAGGGAGAGATGAGAAAATTACCCCATTGTCCTGCTGATCAGAGGACCGGAGGAATGGGTAGTGCAGGGAAACAACAGTATTCAGTTCTCTACTTGTTTTTAAAAACAAACCTGTAGAAAGCACATAAGACAATGTTGATCTGTGTTACCCTATCTGCAAGGTTGTCCTTCAGTGTTTGGACAATGGGGCACACACTACTGACGGGACCTGATAGCACGTTTTACTGTTTTCTTACATCTGTCGTGCTTGGGAGCCCTTGTGTTTGTGTATCTCCAATTGGAAATGAAGCACTTGATTAGAAATCGAGGCTGTGAATTGAGAAACTTTCAAAATCAATAAACTCTTGAGGGTCTTCCGTTAGCAGAGGAAGCAGATTCTGGAATCGGGGAGTTTTCAGCAAGGAAGATCTCTCTTTTTGCTATTTGTGTCTATCCAGCAATGACGAGTTCCCTGTTTAATTCTCCTCCTTGCCTTTCTTTCACAGGGATCCCTCCTAATAAATACCATTATATTGATGACCTGGTTCTGATTCTGCCCCAGAACGTGTGGGAGTATCTCTACAACAGGTAAATATTACCATTTTGTTATTTGTCCCAATGTATTTTGTTTTATTAGATAGTCTGCATGGGGTATTCCCACCTCAGGCACTAAGACACCCGTGCCTTCCAGTGGCACATTAAAAGTTTGCAGTACTTGGTGTGGACTGCCGAAGACTTGTATTTGGTAGAGCCTACTGATCTAAACCAAAAGGAGCTGTGTCAGTGCGTTGTCCCAGAACAGTGTTGAGACCCACTCTGTGTTGCATAAAGGCAGCACTCTCCATTCAGAGAATAGCTGCAGATGCACCTCCTTCCCCGCTGGCCTGGAGTAGTGTAAGAATCCATCTGTGTGGTATTCGGGGCTGGGAAGCACTTCCATTTCCTTGCAGTTCTGCATTCCTCTCCCTCTCTTCCTGTGCTCAGGTTTGGGGGTGGCCCTGCTGTGAACCATCTCTACGTGTGCTCCATTTGCCAAGTGGAGATTGAAGCACTTGCCAAACGCAGGAGAATTGAAATCGACACCTTCATCAAGGTTTGTATGGGAAGGATCTGGAGGTAACGGCAAGAGGTTGAGGTGGGAAATGGAGATCTGCCACAGACAGTCAGTGGAAGACTGTCACCCTCATTTTTCAAACATGATCTAGAACATGGTCAGGAGACTCATCTTGGGGTTCCACATACTAACACCATGGGGAGGGGCAGCTGGAACACGATAATGCTGTGTGTGACTGTGCAGAGACGTGAAGTTTGAAGCCATCCTGATCTCTTGCCTGCTCTAGTTAGCAGGAACAGGTTGTGAAGAAGGTGGTGGAATTACAAAGGGTAGTTCTGAAGAGTGGAAAGGCTGCTTTACAGTTAATGGAAGGGGCTCCTGCAGATCTCAGCAGTGACTAAATCTTTCCTGTTCTCCTCTGTTCTCCTCTGCTCTCCCAGCTGAACAAGGCTTTCCAGGCAGAGGAGTCTCCAAGTGTCATCTACTGTATCAGCATGCAGTGGTTCCGCGAGTGGGAAGCCTTTGTCAAGGGGAAAGATAATGGTAAGGAGCCAGAGACCTCTGGAGACTGGTGGTGGTGAGAGGTAGAATGGAAATAAGCGTGTATGCTCGGCGTACCTCCTCCGTGAGCGCTCTACCTGACAGACTGGAGGCTGCATGGAGTCCAGGCACCCAGCCTGCCTGCAGGTCCCCCAGGGAAATGAGCTGAATTGGGTGGCAACAAGGAATGCAGAATGGTTTTAAACGTGTTTATTCTTCTCTTACAGAACCTCCTGGACCAATTGACAACAGCAAGATTGCACTCACGAAAGCAGGCGGCCACGTGCAAGTTAAGCAGGGTAGGGCATGTCCTTGCCATCTCGTAGTGCTTGTAAAACTTGAGGGAGAATATTCCACTGGGTCTGTCTGTCTGTAATGAAGCAGGATCAGAACAAGATGGTGTTGCAGAGGACAGTTTGCTGCACTGTTCTCTGTGCTGACTGCCCCGAGTGAGCCATCTCGCTTCTCCGTTGGCAGCTCCTGCATGATCAACTTGCTGATGTGACTGACCTCTTACAGCAAATCCCTGTCCTCATCTCCTGCTGTTGCTGTTCCCCAGATCCTTTCCATCATTTCCCTTTCCCAGTGTTGTATCTGTGATCTTGTGTTGCTCTTGCTTTGTCTTTACTCAACATCTGCTGAGGTCCAGCTTGTGAAATAGCATTGCTTATGCTGTCCTCACTGGACTGCTGGGCTTTCCGGCCAAGCAGATGAAGATTGCATTTGTATCTCAGTTCTCTCTCAAAGCAGTCATTTCTGTTCTCCTCCTCTGTAACCTTCATTAGCAAAGGTCTCTGCTGTCCCTGATTTGTGTTTTGACCACTTTTTGTCCCTCCTAAGACAGCTTAGAGGAGCATTTTTAGTCTCTGTGAAGCGGTGGAGCCCCAGCTGCCTGGGAGTGGTGTGTCTGAGAAGGCCCCTTGGGCTGCCAGAGTTCCTTCACTGCTGTGCATGAGAGAGGGTCAGGCAGGCCCTGCTGTTGTGGCCTGCTGCTGCTCAGTTCCCTTTGAGGACAGGGAGAAGTGACTGCAGCAGGATCCCAAAGCCATCAGCTGAAGTGCTGTGGAGCCTCGGTGGCTTCCAGCAGCAGGTGGCACTGCAGAGGGCTGGAGGAGGCCGCTGCTGCTGCAGCTCTGGTGCAGGGCTGCCACCGGGCGTGGGCTTTGGGTGACTTGGACGGGGCAGCCGCAGGCACCAGGTGTGCCTTGCTTTTGGGAAGATGTCCTCCATGCTGTGATGTAGCAGCCTTTCTGTCCGATGGCTGCGTGGATCAAAGGCCTGCTGGCTGCACGTCTGCTTACCTGCACGTCTGCTGTCCTTTTCAGGTGCCGATTATGGGCAGATTTCCGAGGAGACATGGATTTATTTAAGCACACTGTACGGAGGGGGGCCAGAGATTGCTATCAGACAGAACGTGGCCCAGGTCCAAGAACTGGAAAACCTACACGGGGAGCAGAAGATTGAAGCGGAGACCCGGGCTGTGTGATCTGTGCAGGAGGGGGCAGGGAAGGTATGGCACAAATATGTCCGCGTGGGGATGGATGGCTGGGGAACCCTGAGGAGTCAAAACGCTTCCTTTATCTGGTACTCGAGGTGTGTGCAGCTCCCACCACCCCTGCTGGGGAAGGCAGGTTTCCTCTGCCATCCTTTCACGGGGCTTTGAATATAGGGGTAGTGCTGGGAAAGACTGGGAGAAATAATTTCTCTGTAATTCATCTTTGCAGCCCCAGTAGGGGGAAAAAATGGTGGTGAGACTGCAGCGAAACGTCACTAGGATATGTTTTGACCTCTCCCTTTTGTTTGCTTACAAGAAATCAGCACTCCCAGCTTGCCCCGAGCAAACTGAATCTCTCTGCTCCTTTGCAGGTTTTGCTTTTGGCACTTTCCTTTTTAACCCAAATGTGTAAAGATAAAATGAAATGTTATTTATGTTTCCAGTGAGCAGTGTTGCAACTAGAGAAACCTGTTTATTTGAAGTTAACTAAAGCCACAAGGTCTCCTTGTAGTTTTGTGCTGATGGTGCACAGCTGTCACAACTTCCTAGTTTTGCTCTTTATCTAATTCCTGCAACTTCAGTTGCAACTCAGAAATTTTGAAATAAGCTGTTTCTTTCTCCCCCAAGCCCTAAAGTCACACCTTCACCACCCTGGCAGACTTTTCTTCTCCTTGTATCTGATGTCAGGTGTTCAGCATGTTTTCAGAGAACAAAGCTGGAAGACAAGTTCTCCTGCACCCTGGCTTCCCGCTGTACTGTTTCCTCTAAAGCTCCTGGCAGCTCTGTAGATATGGGATGCAGCCTTCCAGGTATTAAACCCCCAGGGTTGGGACGTGAGCAGCTTCAACTCAGAGCTGTTTGATGGTTAGATTTCCTTGGAGCAGGATACAGGACTGCTCTGTTGCAGGCTTTAGGGTTCTTGGTCTGGATCATAAGCCCAGCCTCTCTTCTCAGAAGGACCCTGCTGTAAGCCTAGACCTGTCTCCACAGCTGTCCTGAGAAACAAAGGGTGTGTGAAGGAGGAGGAGGAGCCCGTTGTTTGCACAGGGCCTATTCAGATGGGTCAGCCTCGGCTAGGGCACTAATTCAGTGCTGGGGAAGGTGCCTGGTTGAGCAGGTCCAGGCTGTTGAAGCAGCTTTTTAGGAACGAGCTGCTTTCTGCAAACAAGCCCCCACCTGTGTGCTGAGGTCATTCTAGCTTCTCAATGCAGATGTTACTTGTGTATACAGTGGCTCATTTAACGAACAGAAATAACTAGCTCCCTAACCTACTGCCGCTAACGCAGCCATAGAGTATCTGATACAGCCAACAGAGAGGCACAAAGACAAGAGGCTAAACACTACTTTTCTTAGCAAGGCTATTCTCAAAAGTTCTTCCTCCAGCTAAGCCAGCAAGGCAATAGCATAATCTTGTACACATTTGCAAATGTTTCAGTGAGCTTTAGTGGAATCAGAGCGAGGCAGAGCTGGCAAGGCAGACGTGACCTTTCTTGGGCTGAGGACCCGAAGCGTGTGCTCATCGTGGCGCTGGAACCTGCATGAGTCCACAGCACCAAGTCTGGCCACCCCACGGTAGTCTGGGGCTCTGAGCTCCCCACATGAAAAGGGAAAGAAAAGGAGGGGGAAGAGGAAGGCTGCTCTTTGACTCACAGATAAAAAGTGGAAAAGCGTGTAGGAGATCAGAGTTAGAAAAGAAAAACGTGGCCTTCAGATTTTTTAGACCAAATGTTTGCTGCCAACAGCAAATTCTTCTTTAAAAAGAGTGTCTGTAAATGGTTCAGCATGATAGTTTTACTATCCTGTTTATTGGATGCTTGTACATACCCAGCCAGGCCCGAGGGGAGGTCAAAGAATGAGCCACTGTTGGGATTTCTCGTTGTTTTAAGCTTTGTTAGCCACTGCAGCCTTCTTTGAAGCTGCTGCAGAGCCTGTAGGGCTGCATGTCTGTGTTGTCTGTGCTGTTCGGAGGATGCTGTACAGATTGTAATAACACTCCCGTGCTTAAGTGTTAAACTCTGTGCTAAAAATGTGTTACAATAAATATATGTGCATTCAACGAGTTGCATGACTGCTGCCTGCAGGGCCAGAGGGTCTGACAGTTTCCATGGCACTTACGGTGTTAATCAAAAAACACACACAAAAACCAAGTTTCTTGCTGCCAGGAGGCCTCCCAATAACAGATCCTTCTGAGCAGCAGCAGTAGCCCAGTCCATGAAATCATACTGCACTTGCACCCTCCCCTTCCAGCCTCTGTTTACGAAGATTTCCTGTTCGTGTTGCTTCATTTGCTGAGTTTCAGCTGGCTGTCTCAGAAAGCCTGTGTTGTCCAGGAAGCAGGTGCTATCCATGACCATCAGTGTGATGAAAGTAACATGTGAGGGGAGAGGCTGAAGTTCCATGGAGCTGATCTCAGAGCCTGGGTGTTTTTCTGTCAGCCTTGGGGGGCTGGCGATTTCATTACTGATTCCATCCTCTCCTCTGATAACACTCGTGTGCATAGCTTTGCTCGTGGGCACAGTGCAGACAGCAGCGTTGCTGCCGCGTGCCAGGAAACGCTAACTAACAGGCTGGCGAGTTCTGCCCTTGTGAACAACGGGGTTGCTAAAAGAGGTAGGTGATAGGAACGCTGCCCCCAGGGCTGCGGGGCTGGAAGAGGCGGGCGGCTCTCTGCCAGTTTGGCAAATGAGACCACGTTAGCTGAATCTTGGAGTATCTGAAGAAACAGAGCTGGAGCTGGGTTAATAAGGACACGCAGCTCGTTCTCTAGCAACTTGAAGTCAACCGTCAAAACTTGCATCTAGCAAACAAACCCCGTAACCTCAGCAACTGCAGAACAGTTTGTAGCATTCCAGGAGACGTTAACAAACTACCTCCCCTAGGGATGGATTATATAGTGTCTAGACAAACGGCTCGAGCACTGCACTGGCAAAACCAGAGCGGTACTTTTTGTTATTCTCTATCCATTAAAGCACTCAAAAGCTTAGTTCTGCATCTATATTTCATTGGAAATCTGACCTCATTGTTGCCTCTCTCTGCCTCCCATAGTAGGTGTCTGGTGTTTTCTGAGCACCTCTCCCTGCAGCTAGCTCTGTGACCCATTGTCAATGTCAGCCAAATGTTAGGGCTGAGCTGTATCAGCTCTTTTTGCAAATCACTTCCTTTTCCCTCTATTTTATCAGGTCTCTTGCTCATTGTAGAAAGAGGAAAGAACCGTTCCTGCATTGGACTGATGGAGCTAGCCTCGCTATTTAGATTATTGCTCCCTCCCCCAGTGTTCTGCAAGTACTAGGGACTTCGGTTTACACGAGCTGCTGCTCTGTCGCCTACTCTCCTGCTTGGGCTATGGCCTTACAGACAGTTCTGAGGCTGTGCTACACAGATGACAAGTACCCTGCAGTGAGCTGCACCACACACTTACCTTATGATGCACATGTCACACCTCAGCCCATGCAAAGGAGAAATAAATAACTCTTCCTTCAGTGATGCAGGGCCAACGTACGGGGACTTCACCCCGCAGCTTATCTTTGTGACCCCTTGCTCACCCAGTCACAGCCTTATTCCGTAGCACATCAGTGCCAGTGGCCCCTCTCCACCTTCCAGAATGACCAAAGTAAATAGCATCCTGTATTCTGGGTCATGCTCAGCATATCTGCTGTATGTAAAGCTCATTTTATTTTTCTCCTAGTTATTGCTCACCTTGGCTTCAGTTCCCTGCCTTCGCTCACTCGTTTGGTTGTGCTGTTTCTATTTCAGGTTAGCAATGCTAATACTGATAAATCTCTGCCTGGTTTTACTAAGTGCTGGTAGTAAGTAAGTGCTGACAAAGAACAACTGAAATTGTTAAGCAGAACAGCAATCTGAGCTTAGTTCTCTGTATAACTGCTTCAAGTTAGAAGTACCACCTACTATGAGCTGCACAACTGCAAATCCTCGTGGTTCCTAGATGAGGCTATTTCCAATGATCTGGGCTAACAGGTGATGAAGAAGCTGTCCAGAAGCTAGTCAACTTTTTGGCTCAGCTAGAGAGAGGAAGAAGAGATTCTTAGATTAATGGTCTCAAGGACAGGGAAGCCTTTTTAGGTCAATCTAGAGCTTAATTGCAAGGCCAGAGTGTCGGCAGAGCAGCACTGTGTGCAATACAGCACCACACAGCACCATCCACAGATCTGGCACACCACTTCAACCCCGCAACCAAGCGGAGGGTAGAGGAGGTGTTGCTTCCCACGGGGTGAGAAAGTTGTGTTACGCTTTAATTACCTGCCCTGCTTCTCTGTGTTTCCCTGACGCCCTGATTTACAGAGCCATGGCTTTGCTACCGCAGCATGTGAGGGAACCGAGGGAACCCTCCACGTGCCAGTCCAGGATCGCTTTCCTCTTTGGTGTAAGCTGCTTCTGTCTTAAAAAAAGAGGAAGGGAAATTTGGTCCAGCCACAGCTACTTTGTGTCATTAATGCTGGACAAAAGACATAAAAGCAAAACTAAGGTTGCCAAAGGAACTTCACAAGTTGTCTGAGTCCTAAACCATGCAATTGTGAACCCCGTGCCCTTTTCCCCATCACTGTCTGGCTGCTGCTCCCTTCCCCACAGCTCAGTGGCCAGAAAAATGTCTGCAGGGAGGGGCTGTCCCAGCCCTCTGCACAGACACCCACCAACTGCTGTGTTCAGCAGCATCCCTTACATTTTTTTCACGATGCCCCATCCACGTGCTGGCCAGGGATCCACGTTCCCACCCCCTTGGATGAACCACCTTTCCCAAACCTGGGCAGAAAGAGCTCAAACAGGAGGCAGCTGTAACGTGCAAATGTTGGAAAGCACAAGCACGGGCTCAGGAACAAAGCAGCACCTCAGCACTCATTTCAGATCTCTCCAGGGCTGTGGTGAGCTCCGGACATTTCAAATGCAGCCTTCTAAAGATGTTTTTTGTTTCTCTTCTTCTAAAGGAAAATAAATCTCGACTTAAGGCAGCCAGCTCCAGCAGAGTACACGCACAGTACCCACAGCACCTGTGGCCTGGCAGAAGATTTCTTTGGAGCCTCATCCATCCACTATTGACCCCCCCTTGCATATTAAAATAGAACTGTCAATATCCTTATCCAGCCTTACAGAAACGTATCTGGTTTTCAGATTATTCAGTGAAGGGAAACTACTGTATCTGGTACCTCTGTGTGCTCCTGCATGCATATACAGTGCACTATTTGCTAGGGTCACAGCAGACTTAGTTTCAGTGTATAAACAATTAGCATCAAAAACATCTGCCAAGCCTTCCAGTTAAACCAAAGCATTCACTACGGACATCGCAAGGCACAGTTCTGTGTCAGAGGGAATGTTTTCCCCAAGCTTCCAGTTCCTTTGTCCTCCTACTGAAGTAGGAAAGTTTTAAAATAAAACAAAGACAAACAAAACATACCTGCCTTACCCAAGTGCACCAGCACCTCCAACCACAACGATGCATTTTTCCCCCTCAAATGACCAAATTAAAAAATAACCCCCCCCACACACACCTTTTTAACGTTCAGTGCCAGCTGCTTGAAAGGTAAAGCTCTGATAAAATTGTGTCTCAACGTGACCTGATGGGAAGTGGCTGCGTAGGACAGCCACCCAAAGGTACCGGGCAGAGCCAAATCAATACTCCGAACACCTGCAGATGCTGGGATGAGGAACAAAACCAAAAGCCAAGCGCTGTAAGGATGTCATCATTCTTGTGAATACAGCAGCTAGACACAAACACTGCTCTGGAACAGGCTGTTTCCGCTTATCCGCCGAAAACTTTACAGCTGGATGCGGCTACAACATCCATTCCCCGTCAAGGTGAATGCTGAGGAGTATGACAGCAGCTTAGGGGAGCTCCAGGCTATCAAATTTCTGTCTGGCTGAAACAGCAAGTCACAGCTAAATTCCCACTCTCACCTGGAAATGTTTGTGGCAAGACTGAACGCTCACTGGAGAGCAATGGATATAATGCCTCCACAAATCAGAGAAGCCCCGGCAAAGAGGCAGAGCCTTTTTTATTGGGAAAGAAAAGGAACAAAACCATTTTTCTTCTTCCCTGGAAGATCAAAAGGGTCCAGTGAACTAGATTTCTGGAATTAAATGTTTATTTAAATATGCGGATGACTTTCCTTTCATTGTTACAAGGTCAATATTCGCTTTCAAATGGAAGCACTTTATTTAAGTTGAATTCTGTCTCCAGAAATGAATGGGCAACACCAGAACCTTTTACATTGGCAATGAAATTACAACACTGAGATGCCACCAAAATCTAGAGATCAGTGCTCAAACACACATACACACACATATACAAATAAAAAAAGTGCTCGACATCATCATGTTAAAATAGAATTTGGCTTCTTTTTTTAGGTCTTTTGACACTCCAGGCAGGAAAAAACAAACAATATGCATCAAACTAAATGAACCTCTGAAAAATACTCAGCATTAAACACAACTTCCCGTATCAGTAAATATGTTTCTTCTCTATTTACAGATGTTAAGAAAGGGCATTAGAGACTTTTGCTGAGGACAACGTGATTTTGTAGGCCATAGAGCCCGCAGTTCTGGGGAGGATTAGTAAATTCAAGCAGAGTTTTTATAAGCCAGTCACATATTTAGTCCTGCAGATTCTGGAAAAGGTAAACTCAACCAAAATTACCCATTCTTTACCCTGAATAAAGGCAGCAGAATGAAGATGCGTAGGCTACAATACGTGACTGTTGCTAGTTTTTCTTGTATTTAGCTTTAAGATCCAGGCATTCGGGAACTACTTGCCAAGTTTATAAAAACTCTGTAAACTCTGGCCTTTTCGTTAAAACGTTCAAAAAAAACCAGGCAGCTAAAGCTAATGCTCCTTCTAAAGCGCTATTTAGCGACACAGACATTGCAATTGTTCCAATGTTCCACAGAGGCTGACAATAATATACTGTCCACCTAGATTAAATATATAAAAGCAAACCTTTATCTAATTTGTACATAGATGGCACAACAATAGGTGAAAACGAATCCTCCTAGCTGCTGATTCAACAGTGCATTGGACACGAGAATAAAAATACTGCAGCTAAAATATTTTAAAGATATTCTTGCACGCCTCTTAACCGCTTAACCATTTAGATCCCCGACAGATGCACGCCGGCTGTGCAATGCAGCGAAGCCTTCGCACCGCTGTCACGGATCTCTGGCCAAAGCCCCGGGTGCCGAGGCTACCAGAGGCTCATGGAGCTAAGCAGTTAAGGGGCCACGGTAGCAGCAATAAGGATGGCAATTCCCTTGGGGATGACCCTTCCGACTCCGGTAACGCTGTAGCTGAGGTGTCAGCGCTGGTTGTGCCTGCCCCAAGGTGCAGGCTCCTGAGGCCCTTTAATTGGGTTAAAAAAAGGTAAGCTTTTGCTGGTCGATGCTCGCAGGTATTAAGCACCGTAATACGACAGCTCCAGTACTAACTGTAGGGCTGAGGGACCTCGTGCTACTAGAAACCAAAAATCAGTATGCTGAATGGAGAGAAAGGGACAGAGGCATGGAGACAACACGAAACTAATTCAAAAGTTACTTCATCCTGAGTGGGGAAGACCAAAGCAGTCCCCCAGCATGGAGAGCACATGATTCCTGGACACGTTTCTGTATGCTGACCCCGCACAGAAGCGCAGCAGGCAGCAAGACGCCACGCACGCACGTTTGTCTGCAAACTAAACCTGAGAGGTTGCTCTTTAGGGTTGCTAGCCAGAGCGGCTGCCGTAGCAATTTTCTCAAATTCTGGGGATTTTACAAGAGATGCGGAATTTCCCTAAGAGCAAATACATTTCCCCAGGTGACGGGCTGACTGATGAATAAATTAGGCCCTCAGGAGCTATTAGGAGCAACTGACTCTTACAGGGCTTAACCATGCACAAGATTCCTGCAATATCCTAGCAACAGTAAAGATGCAGGGGAAACCAACACTTTTATAGTATAGAGGTTTAGGAAGCAATTGACCCCTTTTTTAGGCAGTTTAGGTCCAGATCATGTGGTATTTGGAGATATTAAAGCTTTCTCTCCACTGCATGACATGATACAGTACAGCATCGCTTATCATGCTACTTCTGCTTCAAATAAAACCACGTGGGAACAGGGTGGCTGAGGAGTAAGTCACAATTCCTGTCTGGCTTCTGGGTCGAGGTCCAGTCCACGACAAGGTGGGAGAACGAAATAGAGTGCAGTTGCTTTTTTTTCTTCTCTTTTATTTTTCTAAAAAAATTCTTGTTACTCAAACATTAACTGATGAGAACGCACAAAGAAGTCATGCAAAAGGAGGAGGCAAGTCCGAAACGCTGAAAAACAAACCAACAAAAGAAAACTGCAAAGAGATTAACGACGAGCCACAAAATAACGTGGCCCTCAGGAAGGTGGGCGCAGGCAAGGCAACAGGGCGAGCATGCAGACCGAAACAAGAGCAAAATGAGGTCTTTGTGACGAGCAAAATGGGGCTTCAAACCAAAACGCCAGTGTCTGTGTTCGTGTGTGTGTGTCTGTGTGTGTGTGAGGAAGAGGAGGGAGAAAGGAAGGGGGAGTAAAGAGGAGGGGGCTGAGAGAACAAGCAGGAAAGCAAGTGTACATACGTGAGCTTGAAGGCTTTCAGGAAACAGCAAGGTCATAGGGATTTAATACTTGGAATGAGCATCAGCCTAGATTTAAAAAAAATATAAAGGCTGAAAAGTATTAGTGACCTTCTGGGGAAAGCAGAGTATTGAATAATGCATGTGGATAAAGTTTAATATCCGCAAATTCAGAGTCCAGTCCAGCTGCCGTAACACTGTTCCCGGAGTGGCTTTCCGTGTGTATTACACCTCCTTTCCAAGCTACCTGATGAAACTACCCGCAGGATTAGCGCTAAAGGCACCACGTGAAATGCTGATGGACCAGTGTGTACATTCAGATGGACTGAGGGACAAGGGAGGACAGAAGACAGACCAGTGCATGCTTGGGACTCCCTGGTTACCCTTTGCAAAGGGCAGCCAGCGGTTCTGTGACCAGCATCGGGAGCAACTGGGTGGGGGAAGTGTTGGTTATTTTTTTATGGAAGGGCTGTGCCAAGCTGGCAGAAGAGTAAGGAAGGCTGATAAGTTAATCTGAGCCACAAGTAGCATGCCATGAAAAACAGCAAGCATCTGAATGATACTGGGATGGAATTTAGGTCTGAATTTTTCAAGTGGGAACTCCAGACAAGACTGGGAGTCTGGCTTTCCGTGGGTGTATTTTAACTGCCTGCAGGGTAAACAGACCATTTTGTTTCTCCTTCTGTGACAAGCTCGCCCCGAGGTTCTTGCACCAGCACAAACACCTTTAGGAATCTAAAACATAAGAAAGACAAAAAGAAAGAGACTGGATTAGAAAGAGACTGGGGAAAAAGGAATCCCTTAAGAGTTGCACTGCCTGCAGGAGATTAAAGGAAATCCAAGCACCTACCGGGTTACAAAGAGTTAAGAAAAGCTCCTGAAGTCAGGCATACATCACCAGCAGTCATCATTCACCCCCAGCCCTTCCCTCCAGGAAGCATCACTGGATCACTGCTCCCCCCTGGGAGGAGGATGTAAAACCCTGGAGCAGGACCCTGCCAGCACTTTCTCAGTGCAACAGTAGAGAAAACAAACAGCTTTCTCCTTTTCGATCTGCACAAAGTGCTGTAGCTGATCAAGTGATAGCTCCAAAGACCATGACTGATACTGAAGAGCAACATGAAGCTAAAACACAAAGAATTTCACAGATGAGACCAGACTAGCTATCCTTTACACAACGGGCTGTGAAGATCCTTCATTCCTAAGGGAAGCCAAGTAAGAAGCAGGTAAGTGACAGTGCTCTTAGCTTCTAAACTCACGTTTGTCACATTCCTGTAGCCACAGACTGCTGGCCAAGGGCAAGTTTTCTCTGTGGTCAAATAAAGCTACAATCCAGAAGTTTGATTTGGCTGAAGAGGCTGCTGTATCAAAGGGAATATAGGATGAGTCTAAACTTCCCTGACACTTGGGAGCAGGTTGGAACTTTCAGATCTCCTTTGCACCCACTTCCATAACAACAACAACAGGGAAAACTCCAAACGATAGCACAAAAAAATGTTTTCACATATCCACAACAAAATATTCTTCCTGAAAAAGAAGTGCATTTATACTTGGTGTTTCTCTGTGTGGGAAGCAAGTGAAAAGCAGCTCTGGACCATTTCTTTTCCATTAATAAAGTTAAATGAATAGCCATTAATAAACTCACAGGAATGAGAAAATATAATGTTTATTAGAAGAAGACACCACGGTACATCAAGCTATAAAGAGATTCCTGACAGATGGTGATTCTATAAAAAATAAGACTAGAAATGGAACAACCACACTGGCCAGATTTAACAAACTTTAACACAAAACAAAAGTTTCCATGCAGTTCCAACCAGATGCAGGCAGCTGACTAACCAAAAAGGCTTATCAACATAAGGACTGAATAGTTACCAAAACAACAGCTAGGTTAAGCAGAACAACAAGCTAGAAAACCATTTATATTTATATATTTATATAAAAGGATAAAACCAATTCCAATTCAAGTAACTTTAGTTTTTTAAGTTATGTTATATACATTTTTTTATACTGGGAGATCTAAGGACAAGTATTTAACAAAAGGATTTTTAAAAAAGACACAGTCCAGTTTATAATTAATCACCATTTCCTAAATAATTTGGCAAGCATTAAATAATCAGATATATCCTAGATAAAAAGTGCATCAGCATGGTTAACTTTCACCTATTTATTTAGATAAGTCAAGGCTCTGCATAACGGTTAGAGCAGGCAAACAGCAGAGCCCCGGTGCTGCCTGTAAAGGATTTATTTATCTAACTGGGGGGGTGGGGAGGTAAACAGGAACAGACCCACAGTGGCAAAGGAACTGAAATGCTACTCAGCCCAGGGCTCCCGAGTTGTTTTTCCTTGTTGTTGTTCTCCCCCCAGGAAGTTTAGTTTCACACAACAGTCTGTTCGCTGCGCATCAGCCCAAGCAGCCAGTCCTGGTGGGAGCACACAGCCTTTTTGCTCGGTGCAACGCAGAGTTTACAGAACACCGGGTACTTTGTGCAAGTTCTTGTGTGTGTCACATTTTATTTCACAACATCCCTCGGTGAAAGGGAGCTTTGCTCCCAAGCAGATTATGAGGTACCACATTTAATAACACAGTATGGTCAGTCTTGAGCAAAAAGGTCCGACTAGTTCCAGTATTTGTTGTCAGCACCAGACACCTGACAGGTAAAAGCCCTGCAAGAAGCTACACGAACACGCACACAGAGGAATTGTGTTCCTTGTCCCCTCGCAGTTAGAGGTTGGCACAAGTCCCAAAACGTGAGCTTACAGCCAAGAGATCCAGTTCTTAATCTGCACGTTTTTTTAGCATTTAGAATAATTTCCTGAATGCATCACAAGGAGAATGAACCACGCTGGCTCTCCTTTAAGTCAGGAAGGACAACAATGCTGTTTGCAACTGAACTGGTACAATCAGGCCAGTACTTTTATTGGCAGTGATGCACATTTAAATTTCAAGGAGAACTTATACATGCATCAGCCGAGGGAACGGTACCTAACAGAGTCTTTCAGTGATGGAGATAGGACTCGTGCATTCATCTCTTCTAAAAGAAAACCTTCTGAAACAGATCTCTTAAAACAATCGTAGCAGCAAACCAGTAGGATAAAAGGTGAACAGGCCTATGCAAACCTACTCAGAGATTTTCTGAAGTGATTTGTACACATCTGAAAAAAAAAAAAAAGGCAAAACAAGATAGATGTTACTGTTCTTTTTCAATAGGGTTTGCTACCACCCTCTGACTGGAGGTATTGTGACCTTTACAGGCAGCCCTCATGCAGAAACACACAGCCCTGGCCTGGCTCACACGAGGATTATGGTCAGAAGGGTGGCTGCAGCACGCGACTTACCTGTCCCATCCATCTCAGGTGCTCTAGCACTAGAGCCCTGACAACACAGCTTTCAGCTAACCGAAAAAGCCCACCAGCTGCTGAGTGGCTTTTCACAGTGCATTTAACAGCCCCGTTCTCAGGAACCTGCAGCTCATGACAGGCAAAACCTCGTCATGCGGGCAGGCCTGCGCTACTATCCACTATCCACTGGAAGAGTCATGAACGTGCTAGGTTGGTGGAAATGCTCTTACGCTTCACACAACTACATTTAGAGGTACCAGCTGCTCGAGCATCTTTTCAAAAGCAGGAAAGAATCACCAGAGGTTATAAATGCTTTAGCACTTACAGTGCCATTTTCAGGAAAGTTGTAGTTCCCATTTTAAGTATGCAAGGACTGCGTAAGGACTTCTACTGATGTGTTAGCATCGAATGAGAACTATTCAACTTGCAATAAGGTTTGACTTTTAAACGCAGCAGCATTTCCCACAGAGCTTTATACTGCTACTGTGACATTTTATGGGAATGTAAATTTTAGCTTTTCTTTTTCATCAGAGATTTGAGAAAAAGAGACGTATATACGATAGTTCATTTACATTAGATATTCACGCATACATTTGATTTTGTTCTTACAGTCCAGCAAAATTAATGGAAAAACTTAAGGGATCTGGAATGCCCCCACTGTTGCTACAGAAGTGGCTGCAACTGTAGCAGCACTCACCTACCCCCAGCACAGACTGCCTGTTTAGGACCATTCAGCTTCACCCTATAATTTGCATTATACCATTAGCAGACTAATAGTATCTTCTGGCTGGTATTGTAATGATCCTGCAATATTGTTTTTTTTTCAGGAGAGTAAGTTAAAGAAAACTTCCGCTGCTTCAGTTAACAGGCCTGTGCCAGAATTTCTCACCCTAGCCAGAGACATGCTTTGTTTTATTTCCTATCCAACCCGCTGCTCTGCTCAGAAGTAGGCGATTTGCTGTATCCGTCCTCTGATGTGAGCCACACTGCCTGTCTTGGGCAGGAGAGCCATGCTTATTCCTTAAGACATATTTAAATGCCACACTAGCTTAAACGTTTCAAGCAGCCTACTCTGCTGAAAAACAAATTTTTCCAGCAGAATAATCATGTTGCTTTCAGCTACTGCCATACACAGAGCAGTCAATCTCCAAAGGAGAGAACACAGAAGGGGTCTCTCATTCTGTGCTGTCTTTTTCTGACCATGAAGTAAAATGTACGATCCACAGCCGTCTTTCAAAGGTTAACAAAAGCAGACAGAGGGGCGCTGAGCTTTCTGCGCTCTTTTGCATCTCAGCTGCCTCTGTATTTGCCAACACAAACATAAAACTACTGTATGATGGCAAAATACAACAGGACCCCAGACATTTTATCTGCAGCAGACAAGGCACTGCGCTGTTTAATACTGAATCCAGGAACAGCGAACTAATCAAGTTATAGTGCTTGTTTACAGAGAGAGCTCCACTCTCTCCCTACTGTCTCCAACCCCCTATAAGAATGGTTCAACTTTCTTTTAAATTGGATGAGGCACCTTGCTTCACACCAAGAACTTCAAGGGCTAGGAAACACAATAATCTGAAGGATTACATGAGGAAAAAAATAACTGTTTTGGAACAAATGTCCTGTTTTGGAACAGGATTAAAACAATCTCTGTGTATTATGTTACCAAGTATTTAGATGTTAGCATGTGTTCTAGCCAGTATTTCCCTGTATGCTCTGCTTGCTTACACAACACATCTATTTGTGAGGAGTCAAAAGCCAAAAAGGAAACTGAAGGTAGCCCAGTCTAAACTCAGCACGTCTCCATTGATTGTGTGTGAGCAAAAGATGAAGCCGTTTTTTATGGGTCATCTGAAATAGCCGTATTTCATCTGAAATAGCAAATATATCCAAAAGACCATTTTCTGAAATGTATCAAGATGGAAAAGAATAGAGGATCTTCCTTAATGTCAAGGATTTAAGGATGACAGAGTGCTGTGTAGGCACGTGGCAAGATCTCTCCTTCCTCTTCCGAACACACTGACTACATGATGAACAGGTTTCAGTTCAAAAGGTCCACGGAACTTATTAGACTCTGAAAAGCTACAACACTGAGATAAAAAACAGCAGCTAAATATTTCCTATGGAACAATTCACTGAACCAGTTTGGAACAATTGGCTTGTGAATATGTCTGAGACGCCCCCTGGGTATCTAAGGAAAGCCAATAATCATTCCAAATGGCTCTGTTTCCTGCACTAAGTTGGGCGTGCAATGGCAGTGACAGTTGAATAAGCACCTACTAGGAAAGGCTGCATTTTCCCTCTACCACGCTATCCTCCTCTGATCAATAAAAAGCATGTTTTGCATACAGCACACAGTATTAGTCCACGTACAAAATAATGCACTTGGTGGCATTGTACAGACTTCTAAAAGGCTCTATCTGCAACACAGAGCAGTTGCAGGGTTGGGTATCTCTGTGAAAGCAAATAAAGTAATAATAATAGTATTAAATATAAGTCATAGCACCTTTGGCATTTTTGTCCAAATAGACTTCAACATACGACGTAGGGACGTAGCCCTCCTCATCTTCATTCCTTCGGATTCGCGTCCACCCGTCACCTTTGTCTTCCTCTATTACATAGAGCATTTCTCCTTCTGCTACAGAAATTGTTCCTTCATTCTGACCTGAAAGACACAATAACATGGATTTTAGGGTACCCTGTGCAATGGGGATGACAGATAGAGATGGGGATGCCTATGGCACATAGGATACAACCTTTGTTGTATCACTGCAGCATGAACACATGATTCTGGAGCCAAGAGAGCATGCTCAAAGAACCAGAGACATGTGATCCTAACCTCAGGGTTGCCATAGGAAATGCTGCTGCCACCAACAGAGAGAAAGCACCCACGAGCCTCACAAAATTTCTTGTAGCTAATGTCCAGCTTTTACAGCTACTCTATTGGAAAGCAGCGATCACAGGCCAGAGCGTTTATTTACCACAGGCAGGCTGAAGTTACAAGGCCATGTGTGTACCACTGAGAACTTACTTCAAATGAGTACCGTAACCCTAAATAATGCAACCCTTACACAAATTTCTCCTCACAGCAGAACTTCCAAACACGCAACGTATCAGATTTTTGCACCAGTAACAGCAGTTTGTATGGTGCTCCTGTGACAATATGATTTGAGTTTATCCCCCAGCAAGCAATCCCAGTCAAAAAATTCTCATGGAGACCTTCAGTAACTATGGGATAAAGCACGCTGAGGGAAGGAAATGCATTGAATAGAAAACTTTTTATTACCTCACTATTTAGCACTCTAAGCATAAACAATTCTAGATTTTTTTTTCTTGCTGAGGCCTTGCAAAATGCAAGGCAAATCACTGTCCTGGTGCCTCTGCAAAACAGAATCATGCCAGAGCCTCACTCAGCCTTTCTTTACCTACTTAAGCACTGAAGAGGTTAAACGGAGGTTTCCCACTTGTCATAGGAACCAAACAAAACAGTAAGCAAAACGAGAGTAAAAGCTGAGTAATACCTTCAAACGTATAGAGAGCTTTACATGTTCCTATGGTTGGTAGTGGTTCTTCATCATCAAATTCATCATCGAAATCTGTTGCAGGTACTTTCATCTCAGTCTCCTGACTTTGCTCTTCTGTGTAACTGCCATCTGGGCTGCTCAAGAGAGGAAAATACAGAGCAACTATAGCAACCAGCCTCGGGAGCAAAGAGGATGGCTTGTTTACCAGGCGCTTAAGGCAAGGTGAGCAACTCGAGCCACTCAGCGATTCCAAAGCATGCTCAGGACAGGCTGCTACCACTAGCACCTGTCACAATACAATGGGCAAGACTAGTTATTTTTCTCTTCAAAAGTTGTAAAATACGTCCATCTCATTTGCCTTCACAGCACTGAGGGCAGGGGCTATTATAAATGTCATCATACTTAGAAAAGCAGCTCTTCAAGTTGGAATCTTCTATATGCTAAAAGTAGTAAGCAAGACTCCCTTCATGGAGTGCCTGCCTTTAGTCTGGTCATTGAATAAACTTCTGAACATTGCAGAGCAACAGTTTTCCTGTTTAAAGCTCAGGAAATCAGGTTCAATACCAGTCCAAACCAGTCAGCTCTATACAGATACTGTACCTCTCCCGGTCCTGTGCGCAGCTGTTTACTGCTGACGTGTTCTGGGCTTCATACAGCCCGCTCTGCCGTCGGGCCTGTTCAGTCCGCATGGGCAGCCTGCCCTCCACCTCAGCCAGCCAGCCCTGCGAGGGAAAAGCAGCGGTCTTACACATCCCCAGTGCTTAGACTTGCAGGGGGACATATGTTGTTTTTACTTTGTTTTGTTATGTTTGACATTCAGACTATGGAACTAAAACCAGATTGTAAACATTTAAAAGTTTTCTTTTGAGATGCAGTTGTCAGGGGTATAAATAGATTCTGTATGTTCAGCATTTATTAAAACTCTTGGTCTTGCCGCAAAACATGCTTACTGAAAACTTGATTCTTTTGTGACGCTGGGTGCTGAAAACACCCAGTTAAGAGGAGCAGTGAATAGCTGTTTGGACATGCTGCTGCTCTCGTCACAATGAAGTATGAAGATATGTGGCAGCTTAAAGTAGTCTCAAGAACATCAGACACACAGCAGTCTTAGTGACTGCTGAATGCAAGAGGAGTAATCTGGGGAGAAAAAAGAGCCAGAGATTTTCAAATGGCTAAGCAAGCAATGGATAGTAAAGCTGATAACTGCAAGAAACATCTAATATTAACAAGCTTTATATCTTTTTATGTTCATAGCCTAACTTAGAGAGTGAAACCACTCCTCAGTCCTATAATCCTTCTGGTGTAATTATAATGGGATACACTTATAATGGCTTCTTATATTCCAAATACTTCTCATACTCTTGAGATTTTGCATCTCTAAGAAGCCTCCTGTTAATGGCAGACTATTCCTTAAAATGTATTTCTTCTGATGGCTTCTGTCTTGCTGTTAAGACTTTAAACAGTACTTTACATTTATGTTCCTCTGATTTTCCACAGACATCTGTAACATGATGCTTCAAATTATTTAATTAAATAAGCATCTGAACCCCTCTAAGCAGTCCAGAGAGTGCTACATTTTCTCTTATCCTCTTCTTAGCATCGCTTGTTTTCTGTGGGAAATTAAAGAGCATGCAAGTTGGCTGATAATCACAAGAGATGGTACATATTTATGTTACACAAATAGGCTGAAAGATCTCAATTAACTTAAGTGCTTAAGTATCACTTCCCCATAGATAGGGAGAAAATGCTTCAATATGTTTCTATCTAGAAAAGCACTGAAGCACCTGCTTAGAATCAAGCATGTGCTGAGCTACTTTTCACTGAAGCAGGGCGTATTCACTTAGACCATCACCACTACTGTACATTTACTCTTGTATCTCTTCCCATACCTCAAATTTCTGAACTTCTAATCGTAACTTTTCAATGTTCTGTCCGAGTTCTGCTAATCTGTGGTCCACACTTGCTGGATCTCCCATCTGTGGGTTCTTGATATACACATCTTTCATTTTCGTTAAGGCATCTCTGAAAGAGAAGAAAAACAAAGCATATAAAGGTTAGTGCAGCTGGGGGCAAGTCTCTTTCTCTAAATGAGGGAAAGCAAAAGGATAATAAACTGCCTTTTCTTTTCTCTGTGGTTCAAGTCTTGTCTGTTACAATGGTAATGGGGAACGCCCAGACAGGGCCTTTTGTCCTGTATAGAACCAACCATCAAAAAGCAACAGCAAAATCACTCACTGAAAGAGAATTCACATTGTCAGAGGTGGAAGGGGAAAAAAAAAAGTGTGTCTGTGTGTGACACCTTTACCTACAAGGTGATACGAGAGGCACTGTCCACAAGCCTAACCCTTCAGTCCTTACATTAAAAGGAGCTTCTTACTCTACAATCAGCAGAGGGTTTTTCACGTGAGCAAGGCTGGCAGCTGGAGCTTCACCAGTGAAGCGTTCGGCCACACAGATGTACGGCGCTGCTACAAGCACACACTGCATTTAGATCAAATTATTCCAGCTCCATGTGGCCCACATGAAGAACCTCAGCAGAGAAGTGACTGGATGCCTGGATAATTGCCTTTTGCAAGGCAAAACAAGGAATTTGGTATTGACTTTTAGCCTGACACATTGTTTTATTTAGTACTAGGAGGATTTCCACTTGCCAGCCCAGGGGATGGGGTGGCAATCTTGGGGCGGGGGGGGGGGGGGGGGGGACGACAACAAACAGTTACATCACTCTCTACCATCATGGGCTGAAATCCAACTGAGAAACTAGGACAAGGAGCTGGACATGGATGTATTAATAAAAAAGGAGTGATAACCAGGAATTCCTACCTTGCTCATTGGATTTTGTCCTTTGGAATGCAAATCATTTGTAAGATATTTATTTCACACTGCTTAAAATGAAGTGAAATCCAGATGGTTTGCATTTGTCACAGCATAGCAACAGATGGACCTTAGGCCACATAATGCGACCCTGCATCCTGTTAAGTTATACATTATTTTTACTAGATTGATTCTGGGGGCTGTGTTTCATATCAACCCAGATGCCAAATGCCTTGGGTTTCAGAGTTGTTAATTTTAGGGCCTACTATGATGAATATACCAACATTAATGCAGTACATGCATGAGATCCCTTAGGGAAGCCTGCGGAGCTGTCACCAACAGCAATGTGCTGCCTTTGACGTGAGGCAAGTTAAGGCTGAACTTAAGGAAAAAAATTATCTGCATGATGAACGTTTCAGAGCTGAGAGATGGGTGACTTACAAGCCAATTTCCTGTATTACTGGCACAGCTGTTCGGCTTTTCTCTAGGCATTACTGGGGGGGAGAAAGGTTAATGTCAGTCCCACGACTCAAGTTAACACTCTTTATATTTTAGAGTTTCCCACCAAACTCTTGACAATTGCAATTCTGTGCCTGCTTTTGCTTTGTGTGTAGAGAAAATGAGAAAAAGAGTGGGTGGCAAGGAAGTGGGACTGCTCTGTGGTTGAAGCCCTAAGGGACAATATTGCAAACCTATGAGTCATGATGATTTTAATTTTTTAACTCTTGCTTAACTGCTGGTGCTAATTCCTCAATCGTATACTATCTTCATTTTAAAATCACTTCATTCTGCTCTGATTTCATATCAGGTTTTATTGTTGGGTTACCTCAGAATCAATACAGAGCAAAAGGGAAAATCTATACAGAAACAAATGTTAAGTTACCACAGAGGGAAAAATGCTATGGAAGTAACATAACCATGTGCAGTCTTCCTTTCTCTTTTATGATATAAGATATAAAGAAGATAGTCTGGGTAACCAAATCAACATAAATAGGACCTTCAAAGCAAAATAGCAGAAAATGTAGGCACATCTTTGCAAATGCGAAGCAGTATTTTGGGATGGACTAATACCAGTGAGGCTGAGTCTTAAAATCATTCGGAGAAGAAAAATTTAGTCTCCTAAAAACATAGCATGCTGAATCTTTAATGCAACTGCAGGAGCCAGAATACAAGCAAACACGGGAAGTAACAAATGCGAGCTGCCAGAATCAATAAAAAGTGTGTAACTAAAATGGTCTTGTTCTCAACCACAAGGATAAACAAAACCTTGTAGAAAAAACATCCACAAAAGCTCAGGACTCATCTTTTCTGCTTCCAGGAAATGTATGCTACAGACCAGAGTCTTAAGATACATACCAATCAATCTGCACTCCTGACGATGTTATCAGGCTCATAATAGCCTCCTTTGTTGGGATCTACCCATGCCCACCTTTGCACATCATATGTTTATAGCTGACCTGCTAAGTGCTGAGAGGTCTGATTGTGCTCCTGACTGAGACTGTACTTACATCCCGTACTTACCTAAAATAAACAACAACAAAAATTCCACTACCATCACCCACCCCCAGTACCAGATCATATCACCCCCCAAAAAACTGTGTATCCGACACTGATCTTTGTCTGGATCCTGACTAAACTGCTACTCTGCTGCAAAGGCCCAAGACAGAAGCTCCACAAAGAAAGAAAAATTTTCTGCAGTTATCACGTATCTAATTCCCATCTTTATTTATACATATATATATATATATGAATATATATATAGATATATATCACTTTAGAAAACCCTAGAACCATGCACTTACTATTCAGTTGTTTCAGTTCTGCTGTAGAAGACCACCTATTTCATTTTTCATTGGCGGTGTTGGCTTACCTTTGATCCATTTCCTTCTGAATGTCTTTGTTTAGTTCATCGACTTTTTGCTGAAGCTTCTTTCTTCTTTGCTCAGGTGGGAGATTGCTGAAGTCTTCTGGCCCAGCTCCCTGCAGAGCGGAATGGAGGAAAAAAGAAAAAAATCAGGGTCTAGAAGAATCATCTCAGGATTGCATTTTGACAATATCCCACAAAAATCTGTGCAAAAACCACAAGGAATGGTCTGAAGCATTGTTATTGCTTGTACTAGTACGTATCAGTCCCTGAATGGCTAGGAATCTGAATGCCTAACAACTAATCCTAGGACCACATCCCACTTTCCTACCAAATGGCTATTGGAGATCAGCAACTAAAGAATGCCAGAATTCAATGGCAAAGCTGAAAACCCATTTTTATCCACGTTTAATAGCAGATTTTAATGGAGTTCCATTCTAATGGAAAGTTTGCTATCCCTGTCTTTCCCCACTCTTCTACAGACAGCAATCCTTTAGAGCAGTCACTAGCTTCTACTCCTGTGTCATAGGCATGCTTCTTGTGCCCACTACTGATTGCTGGCTTGCTCTATGGAGTCCTGAGGGTTGGTCCAATCCAGTTAATTTACGTCAGGACTCTCCTGAACACATTAAGGTAACAGAACCACTTAATCTGGGATTATACAATTTAAGGGCACATTGCACACTCTTCGGAATCCACATTTCATGTCAAAGCCTCAAGATTTCCTTTCTTACTTGTATTGACATAGAAATCAGGAATTTTATCAAAGCCACAGAATCAATTTTGAGTCGTAACTCAAGGAAAAAGCTGGAAGACCACAGCGGTTTCCCATGTGGGATTCTGCTTGAAACCTTCTCTTTTCTGCCCTCAGACTGCTATGCCTATTCGTGATTGTCCCAGTTTGGTACAGCAGGTAGACTGACTTAAAATGTGCCCGCACTGTTTTCATCAAAGTACCAACAATTTTTGGCTTGTAAGAAGGCCAGGAGGAAAGTTTGGGTGAGCTATAACAAACACATTCCAATGATAACTAGCTGCATTGTGAAAGAATGAGTTTCTTTCATGTAATCTACAGCTTGCCCTGGTATCTGCTCATTCCACATGCCATTTCTAAGGGGGAATACTGGCATGTGCAAGGCAGAAGGGGAAAACCACAAAGCTGAGTAACGCAATTCGGTAGCTCAGGAGCTTACTGAAAGCTCGTGAGTAAAGTTGCAACATCAGTTTTACTAAAATGCCAAATGTTTCTCTTAGAGAAAAGTGATTCAGTGGACACTTTACCACAAAAGCTGCCCATTAGCCCCCTTCGGCTCTGCACTGAGTGTGCCCTCTGAGACAGCGCACTCTCTTTGCATTCACAGGACATGCTATTTATAAAGGAAGCATGCGCGTGTCAGAGGGATGGAGAACTACAGACAGGCCATCTCCTCCTCTTCTGCTCTAGTAATTGCAAGGAAGCAGAGCAGGCTAGCCTAATGAAATTTTCAGTAAAACACAGCACATGCAGCTAAATCAAAGCCTGATCTTCCGAGTAACAAACTCTTAAAATTCCAATTTATGATACAACGGGAAAGCAAATTTAAAATAAATGAGGGAAACAACCAAATAAGTTAGATTCGTTCTAAAACGTGTGTCATTTGCAGTCCTTGCAGTTCTGAATTACTGCTCACAATACTTGCTGTGCATGGTACAGGAAAGCTGTACTTTAATTAGTTCTTTAATGTTGATAGCATTCTGCTTCAGAGTAACCCCACATCACATTAACTGTGAAATACATTAAAACAGTCTAATCTGCACACTAAAGCCATGCATATGTTTTTAAGGCAAAGCATCCGGATATAGCTTCGAAAATGAGTAGTTAAAAGAAAGATTTTTAAGGTGTTCTACTCAATTCTATCCAGAAGGGACAGAGATGCTTGAAAATATCCCCATTTATACCAGATTTAGTCAAACCAATTTGGAAAAGCTTTTTTATTTTTGATTCTTTGCTTCAACCTCACTCAAAAGCTCCAGGCTGGACCAAATTCAGTATCTGTGTTGACAATGCTTCAGACCAAAGCACTAGTGTCGCGTGGAAACGCATGCCTGAGACCAGGTGAACTCACTGAGACTTGATTCCGTGCTTGGTAACTTCCCACCAGAACAGAAGCTACAGATCCTCTTCTAGCAGAAAGAGTCAAGGAGCAATTTTTGCACATGCTGGCCACGTGCTCTCAAGTGAAACACGCCTGGGCTATCTCTTTAGTAGTAAGCGTTGCCTGTGTTTTCTAGAAATGCACATCTTTTTGATTTGTGTCGTTCTTGGGGAAAGGCCAGGTCAGCCATTTGTTTGGGGAGGATGTGTTCCTGCTCACTAGGGCTTGGCTCAGCTACACTACACACTGACTTTGCGGCCAGGAAAACAACAAATGGAAATTCTTGGTGTAAACCCTTTGGACTAATAGGCCAGTGGATGGCAACAGCCAAAAGAACAAGGTTTGCGAGTAAGCCTGGGGTCTCCATCATCCCTCAAGGCCTACCACAGGTCTCCAGGGAAGCAATACTGTAGTGAAGCCAAAGCGAGTCACTGTGGTGCACAGCGAGGCAGCAGGGCTCAAAACCTCCGGAGACATACCAGAGCTACACCAGGCAGCTCTCAGGGCACAGCCCTTTCCTCAGAATAAGCTGCTACGAACAGAACAGGTCCAAAACGATGCATCCATGAACAAGGCGTATGCAGGGAGGAGAGGAATAAGAGGCAGAGTGCACCTAAAGGCACTGACTGGTGAGGAAAAAGAAAACGAAGCTAATGCTGTTAAGGAGCTACTGTGGATCCTCGGAAGCTCTCTGAAATTGCAACCAGTCATTTGTGGCTCCGGCGTGCTTGCACCAAGTGGGTCAGCAAACCAGTCGCATTCTCCTTGTGACTGGAATCATCAAAGGCAAAGGAATCTCGACAAGCTATCAGGAACATCAAGGTGTGGAACATCTCAAGCAGTACAGTACCTTGAATGTAAAGTTGAGCACTCGATTTGCTTTCCCCAAGAGGCTCACCCATTCCCTTTCCAACTCAGTAACTTTATCTTACCGTAGTTCAAGCAACCTTCGCAGCTGCATCCAAGATGGAATTTAGGATTCGTATACATAATTGGCAAGTTCAAATCAGATTGAGTTAACCTTGTTGGTTAAGGTTTACAGAACTGTAATTAATATCATTATTAGTTATTCTGATGGACTACATAGGGCTGTAAAATGTAGGCAGTGATGCAGATTTCCAGTAATACCTGGACACAGAAAGTACACTTTGCAGCTATGTTACAGTTAAACAAAATGCATGCATTTCTCTCTGAAAAGGGTCCAAATATAGACACCTTTGTTTCTTTCTTTTAATGTTTTCATTTATACTTATACAGTAGCAGAATTACTTGATACTGTTTTCTACATTTTCGTAGCCCTAGATTACAAAAATGAAAGCTAAACTAGATATTAGAGTTAATTTTTTAGCAACTTATTAGAAAGACTGAGATCCGATCACCTCTATTAGACTCCAGACCTGTGTATTCAGAGTTATCTGATAAACATCAAAAAAAAAAAAAAAGCAAACACAAAGAAGAAACAAATTTAACAATTTCAGTGTCATGTCACATGTGGCACAGTGCACATTAACACACACAGAAAATTGTGATTAAAACACAGGACAGGCATGCTGTAAATGTGCTTACCAGCTTGAGAGAAAGCTTCATGTAAAAATTGGAGAGATACAGGGTGGGGGAAAAAGAGAAAAAAACAGTGCATCAGGAGAAGAGGAACTTTTTCAGACTGACGTTACAATACAATGACACATACTCCCCTTGCTGTTGGAATGCAAAATGGGTAACGCTAACAGATCTGTGCAAAAGTTCACAAGAGGGCCCAGCATTACCAGAGAGCTGCCATTTCCTCGCCAGGAGCAGGGATGGAAGCGTTTGTTGTACCTCTACATACGTGCTTCAGTACTGCAGGTGAAAATCTGCCCTGGGCTGGCTCATTTACAGCAGCTACAACAGTGATTCTCTCATTAACGCAACAGCTTTGAAGTGGAAAAAAGCCTCTGAACTTGCAAATGTATGCAAGTTGCTTTAGATCAAAAACAAGTTGAAGTGCAGTCACAAGCATCAGCTGCTTTATGCAAGAGAAGGGGATGATGATGCCTGACCAAAATGCCATGAAGAGGAAAGGTGCTATTGCTCAGCCTCCTGCTGCACGGTGCCATCCCCAGCCGCTTCCAGGAGCCAGAGCCTCGCTCTCAGGCCCGTGGCCAAACGACAGTCCTCCCAGAATATCCCTGTTTCCTGGGGACAGCACCATCCGGGCAGTCTCTTAAGCCATTTCATGTTCTTGAACAATTCAAACACAGATACTCATCATCTCAAATTTATTTTGGCCACACGGTCAGACAAGGTCAGGACCAAGAACAAGGAAAAAAAAAATTCCTTCCCTTTATACCAAATCGATTCAATGACAGCCCAGTAAGACATTATTCAAGCCCCTTAAATGATTTACGTGATCTAATTTTTCAAAGGTTAACACATTTCCTGGTACAGAGCCAAAACATTATCTTTGACTTACTCTGGGAAAGAAAGAGACTGCAAGAAGTGAAGTGTACACGCTTACAAAGCCTACAGAGCCGCATAGCTCGCCTCTGTCCTACATCACTTACACGTACAGCTCTCAACAGTGCTGCAGGGCCTCAAACTGACAGGTGGACAAATATGCTTGGGCAGGCGACCACCAAAATTACCAAAGCCCTCTTTCCAGTGTTGCAAGATGTTATGACAGCTGCTATTCATGACGTTTTCCGAGAGACAGGGAGCCTCATGGTGTCACAGTGCCTTTCTGCTCTATGCCAAGCAGCACAAGTTGACTGCTAGTCAAGATACAAACCCAGATTTTGAAGGGAAAATCAAACCTGCATCTAGCCTCCTCTTCCAGTAAGCTGCACTGTGACTGTGCTACCAGATCTCTGGGGACAGCCGTGAAATGCTCAGACCATGCAACAAACTTCTAAGTGCATAAACGTGTGTGCTGTATGATAAAGACAGCTGGAAAGTGAAAATAGGGAAGGGCCTCTTGCTCTAGGTGATGATCGTATCGTCAGACTTCTGCATGTTCTTCCATCTAAGAGCTCTCTGTAATTATTACCGCTGACAGCTCCCAGATATGGTGCTCTCAGAATCAGATGCTCCGTTTTTTTATTTATTTATTTTTAGCAGGAAAACAGTTCTTAGGGCTGGATTTAAAACGAAGGTGGCTCTACATCTATGGTGTTTTTAACAGCGTGCTTAGGAAATACAAGATTTTCCAATACAATCATTATCATTAGTTGGAATTTATACAATGATATATGCCAGCCGTTCAAGGAAAAGATATGGTCTTAAAAGAAATGGTGAAATATTCCCTTTGAGCTGACACAGTCAGCAACAATGCAGCAGTTAACTTCCCTCTGAAGTTCATTCTTCTAGTACGTAAACACTTGATTATCACAGTGCAGTGAAGAAATTTACTCTTAGCTAAGATGCCACTGCAAAACCAAAGAAAACTAATCCATTTGAGAGAACAATCACAGAAGGAGAAAGAAGGAGCTAAAACGTGTTGCTGAAGAAATTCAGCGGAGGCAGCTTCGCTTTGCGTAATTGCTTTAGCGTTCCTGTGAACTTTAGCATAGACATGATCAGCACAAACTGAGATCCTCGTACATACAGATACAGACAGACTTATGGTGCAGAAGAAATATTTACCTATGAAGCGCTCTATAAAAGGCACAAATGTAGGCTACATGCGCTAGTTTCTAAACACTACTCACTCTAGAGGCACTACGCTACTGCGAGGAACTATCTGCATCAAGACTAGTCTTTCGCTGTAAATTCAGCAACTTTGAAAGTGATTACAGACACTGTATGCCAAATTCTTACACTGTTAAGTATGACAAAAATAGAGAACTTATTAAAAGCATTTCCAAAAAGACCACATCAGGGGTTGTTACAACCGGTACGAATAACAAAGCAGCTCATGGACTGAAAACAGTGAAATGCTGAAATAAGTTATCGTCCGTTTTTCCTTTTTGAAATGTGTTGGTAATTTACATGACAGCGATTCAATTGCTGCAAGGAAATACAAGCAGACAAAATAAATCTGCGTTAAACATTGGCTAAATAATTACTTTTGCCCAGTCAGTTGGGTTTTCAAAGCTAGAAACTACAGCTCCTGGAAGAACCGGAGCATTTTTCCCTCCAAACAATCAGATAAAACGCATTGCTATAAAATACACAAATATGTTTCCAGTTGTCAATTTAACCCAAGTCTAGCTTAGTCTTGCAGGGAAAAAATGAAGAGCCTAAGAGCCACAAGCTTCAATAACACATGAGAGAGCATGAAAGCCAGCAAGTCCATGTGTTATTGGACAGTCACAGACACTAACCTCACTTACAGAAAACAGGGTTGAAATAAAGCGCTGCGCTTCCATACAGCCAAGAGGTAATTTTCTTTTTTAGTGCTCCTATACAATGCTTTACCTGGGTATCAGATTTAGAGGTCACATGTGCCGATTCCATGAACTATCATCATTACAGAGAGCTCAGGGAAGCTTCAGAAAGCTTTTCAGAGCGCTCTACCTCCAAGGCACAGAACGTGTCACCGCACTGCTAGGAATCAGGGGCTGGCTCCTGCTGGTCCAGACTGCACTCATAAAATAATTCAGTATAAATGCAGGGAACCCACATGTAGTTCTTTTTACCCAGAACAACTGAGTTGTAAAAGCAGGTTGGTAAGCCTACAAGCTTAACCAATTTATTTATTTTTTAGTTATTTCTTTTACAGCCACGCACACTTTAAGTGGTTCCCACCGTAGTCTGAATTTCACAGGCCCAGCTGCTTTCATTCTGCCAATTTCAGCATTTCCAGGACTAGCAGACAAATCTTCCTGCACACAACACAGTAAGCTGCAACTTGCCTCTCACCAAGTTTGCAGTTTCCCATTTATCTTTGACAAAGCACATTTCCAAAGCACACTCTAGCGGCGTTGTAAGTGGGGTTAGCGACTGTGCAGCGACGGTATGGGCTGATCACACCATACGCGGACTTACAACATATTCCCTAGCCTCAATGGCACACGTGGGTGTCCCTAAAGTCCTCTTCATGAGTTCTTTGTGAAAATACAAAGACTGTGTCTGCTGGTGAGTCAGCAAAAGAAAACACATCCGTTACGGTGGAGACTAGCACAGCACCTGCGTTTACTGCTTCTACAGCAAAAGACAGCTTGGCGCTTAATGAACCTTTAAGTGCAAAGTGGAGGCTTGTTAGATACGAGGTGAGTATTAGTAGGGTTTAGCGCACTCATAAAATTTATATATCATATTTTTAAAGGCTAGCTTAAAGACAGCAGGTCAGAAAAAATCTCTGCTGGAACAAACCACGGCTTTACCGACCCCACCCACCCAACAGCCCGTCTTGGCAGAGGTGCACACACTTGCAATTCAATAACAAGTATTCCTACGGGCAGGGAACACAGCAGGTGAACAGGGCCGGCTGGGTTTGTTTGCTGTGCCTGCTCGCTCACAGAACAGCCAAGCAGTAGTCACAAACCAAGTAACAGTCACTCAGGCAGACCAACCGGCAAGCGTTGGGGGAAGAGCGCGCAGAGCGTCACACGGGCAGGACAGGATGGTAAAGGGAAACGTGAACTGGTGCAATGGAGATCAGATGACATTGTAATGAAGTCAACAACTTCCACTAAGAAGGAAACCACAAAAAAAACCTCCACTGCGCCTTACGTGGCTGCCGGGAGGCTGGGGCTTGGGTAGCGACAGCAGGAGCTGCGTCCCAACTCCCAGCCCCATCTTCTGTTTAATCCCAGCCCAGTCTCCGAGCAAAGAGAGAAAAAGCAAACCAGCACAGTGGCACGCGGCAGCTCGAAGGTGTAAGTTCTACCCCTGGATTTTGTTAGTTCAGAAGTATTGCTCTTTAAATAAAGGTGCTGATGTTACTGCCGGTATAGCAATAAAAGAAAAGAACACAAAATTAATATCAACTAGCAGAGTACCGAGCTTTCTTTGTCCTCAAAATGGAATTAGAAAAAGCAGAGCAAGCACAAATGAAATTATGACTTATGTAAGTGGTTCCTCATTTTTGTACTCTTCTGGCTTTAACTTCCCTAAAGAAACGGAGTTGATTTTAAGCACTATACTTTTTTTATACAATCTTTTTAAAGAGTTATTAAAAACAGCACTGAAAAACTCTGCTTAGAAGACTTTTTTCCCCTCCTCTTCTAGTTCTGATCCATGGTAAATGCTGTAACATTTTTACATTATTCGCTACAGTGGGCATTTCTGCTGTCGGGGTTAGAAGAAACTTTAAAGAAAATAGGAAAACATGATTAGAAAACCACTGACGCTGACAAGAGTCAGCACCTTTTGTTTCCTTTTTAAGGAAAAATAAATAAAACAGACTAGGTATTGGTCCTGATACTGGTAGGGGTACCTCTACATCAACCTCGCATCTGTTGTAAATTGCCCAGGCATCTGTTTCCTTCCATGAAAACAAGATTCACTGGATTTTTAGTTTGGAAGCAAAATTAAAACCAGACAGGGCACAGGACATATCATTACTAATTACATAATTCATTTTAACAGTCACCAGTGATTTTTCTGCTTCAGTTTTGCAATTTCTCTTTCCAAATGCAACATAAGATGCTAACCGAAAACTTTTTAAGGAAATTACTAAAACATGCTGCCTCTCCAGACACATTCAGATCTCAAAGACTTCACGGAGGAACTGGATGGGAACCCAGTCACTCCCATTTCAAGGATCAATTACAACGCGCAGTTCTGCTGCTTGCATTTATCCTCCTAAGCTTTTGTTACCCACTAGGCTTGCTCACAATAAGCAGTTCCTTTTCATGCACTTCTTCCTTAAACTCGTGCAAAAAAGGAGTATGATACAGTTTCCTCTGACATAAACAAATTGTTACACTGCCTTTTGTAGGAGTTAACAGCTCAGTTTATTGACAAAGCCAGGAAGGACCTGACACAGTCCCAGGACATGTGCTTAGGGACATGGTTTAGTGGGTACTGTTGGTGGTAGGGGGTGGTTGGACCAGATGATCTTGGCTTTTCCAACCTTAACGATTCGATGATTCCATGACCTGCTTCTTGACAATTTGCTTGAATAATCTAAAATAATCTTAATTACTTAAATACTGAAAGTCTCCTGTGGCCGCCTTTACTGCAAGGTGCCATTCTTCTGTGCAATGTTTCTCCCTACCTCCTGCTGTCTGATTTCTCTGGTAAGATCACAATCCAGTTCTCATGAGCAAAATGCAGATGTTCTTGGATTTGGCCATAGGACAAGAAGTTGGAGAGAAACTGAGAAAAGGAAATCTTACAAGATTTAACATTGTAAAAGCAGAATTAACGGTGTTATCTAGCTATGCTATAAACGGGCCACATCAAACCTATCAGATGAAACAAATGCCAACAACTCATTTTTCATCTCGTAAACAGGACTGGGGGGAGGATTGTCTTTTTTTTGCCTGGTTAGAATTTTATTTCTGAAGATCATGAAGCACTTCTGTGACCTTTTAGTCTGAAAGGCCAAATCACCGAGGACCTTTGAAACGTGAACTTTACAAATTCTCAAGTCAGACAGAGCAAGCTGCCAGGTCTTAGCAGCCTCTCCTGCTCCGCATTTCTAGATGCACTCCGTGGCCAGACTTTGCCCCTCTGGAAAAAGCTACGAAGATCTGAACGCTGGCCACCAACTTTGTTGGATGAGTCAGGCCGGAAAACTATTTAGATACAAACATCCTGGTAGCAAACGGGGGAAGGAAACTAAACAGGAGACTATCACAAAAGGTTCAAATCAAGATTTAGCAAGAGCTGCCTTTTTCACATTTGTAATGAACATGTCAGCAGAAATTAGAGGGACTCCAGAGAAAGCTATAGGAAAATATTCTCATTATTTCACTTCTCACACAAACCAGTTTAAAACAAAGCATGTTTAAGACTCGCTTGCACTTCCCAGATAGCACATGTTGGCGTTTCTTCAGGCAAATATTAAAAGCAACTAGTCATAATCGCTTATATGGCCAAATACTCACTATGGAAGAATTTGTACATTTGAAATATGAGCTTGCAAATTGCCTGGGGAACTATAAGCTAGAATTTCTAAATTGAATTAGAAATATTCTGCATTATTTCAAATAACCTGTTCGGTGAATGGCACTATCGGAGGACTAGATAAGCTCCCACCCTCAGCAGTGCCTGCCTGGCCCAAGCATCTCACTGCCACCCCTGTGAACAGGGCCACCAGAAGCCAGCCCACCATGGCAGTGCCGTGAAGACAGCCACTGCCAGCACACCCTCCAAGCCTGCTGGTACCGAAGCAGAACTGAAAGACTGCTTTTGCCCCTTAAAAACTACCGAGGAGAGATGCTGTGAGCCAAACTGCAACCGAGGGAGGGAAGGAGGTACACTTACAGAACCTGCCCTAGGACAAGTTGGAAACTTCCCACTTCCCCAGTGAAAAGCACCAGAAAAAGGTTAGGGGTTTTTATGTATTTATTTATTTATTAGGATTATTCTAGCCTGAATACATCATTAAATAACAATTCCTTAGAAAAGAACCAAAAACTGCCTTTTTTTTTTTTTTTTTTTTTTTTTTTTAAGTGTCCTGTCTGTAACCAGACGAGACAGAATACTGTTTACGACAGTGTTTTCAATTCTCTGTGACTAACCACCGAAGTTCCCCACTGAAATCATCGCTACTTTCATACAGCTCCAGCCTGCATCCCTAAATGTCAGCGCAGTCCCTGGAGCAGAATTTGGGCTTTTTAAAATAGTTATACTTCCTTGCTGTTAAGATGCGTTTTAGAACAGGCTGTAGGATATTGAACAGTTGTGTCTCCTTCCTGTAATTTTTGTAACAATGGTTTTAAGAACCTTAACCTAGGAGCCAAAGCAATTCTGCAGTAGTTACTTCTCAGCACAATCATGATGACTGAGTTTGTTGGGGAATTATTTTATTTGTTAATTTATTATAAATGTATTTCAACACAAACACCTCAATGTAAGTTTACTGATATAGCTATGGTTCATTTGTTTATTTATTTATAAGCAAGCTCTCAGTTCAAGCCTCTCCTCCACAATTTGCGAGAAAGGCAGCTATTACTGGCTATTGAACAGTTTTTCAACTTCGTATTTATGCAAAGGTATTTTGTTGATATTTGCAGTGTCAAAGACCCTGTGGGACTTTAATTTTTCTATGGTCACTTGAAAAATTGTGCAATCCATATCATCTGCTCTAGGAGGCCACAGGGCAGACATGAAAAACTTGCTGAGGAGCAGGATTTCACAGGCACTCTACAAGAATCATATCAAATTTTCCTATCTTACTGAAACTCCACGGCACACAGGCAAGGTCCTTGGGAACTGCCAGCCCCAAACATTCAGAGCCAACTGTAGCTGGCATCTCTTAGTGGCTGCGTTAAATTCAGTCCCCTAGCATCACCAGCATGGCAGCCCCGGTTTGAAGGACACCTGTATTATATAAACATCTTTATTTCCACTTGGGATCTGTTCATATTTCACATCTCACGTTTTTTTTTGACCTGAAGACTCAGACTTAAACGAGCAACCACTTCAGCACTTGACGCGCTGTCCCTAAGACTGAGTCTCCAAAACAGAAATCGTACACAGGCTTGTGGCATTCTCGGCCACGAAACCCAGCGACGTGACGTTCCTGCTGCTGAATCAAGTGGTGTCAGGTCTTTTCAGGGAAATGCCTGAACTTGCACCAACTGAAGTCAGAAGAATTATTTTCTCGAATCCCTCCTAATTTCCTCCCCTCCTTTGGGCAGAGATCCTGAGCTGAATTTACCCTGCAGAGAAGAAAATTTCCCACAGCGGGGCAACCTTCAGCATCAGGTTTTCAGTAAGCCTCTGAACGGCATTTCTCTAAACCTACTCTGCCACAGACATATGCAGGGCTGAATTAATAACTTTGTGACTTGTATGTGAACATTAAAATTCAGCTCTTCTATACTTTGGACTACCACACTTTCATACCCCCACCGCCCCCCAGAAAAGGGCCATTTCCACCAGGAACTGTACTTTTTGTGGTTTCATTGTGGGGTTTTTGACTGCAAATGACTTTCTAGGTTGGGATTCATTGGATTTGTCTGCATGTTATGATAAAACACAACGGATTCATTCACAAAACAAAACAAGTTTTTACATAACAGAACGTGCAATAAAAGCGCAAGAAAAAAAGAAAAGAGAAAGAAAGAGAGGTATCCAGAGGAGAACTTACCCCGCGCTTTAGGCTCCTGAAGCAGTGGATTTTGGGTTTGGAGGTCATGAACTCGTTGAAGCGATGGGAGAGGGGTTCCTTTTGCTGCTTGGGAGACTGGGGGCCGTTGGGAACAGCAGAGGGTGAGGCAGAGGCAGGGGGAGGAGGAGGGGGCTGATGGGGGGATGTTAAAAGGGACATAAGCTACGTATAAGAGATGGAGAAGTGACAGAATAAAAATCAAAATAAAAAGATAAAACACAAAACGAAAATAAGCATCAAAAACAATATTTGAAATCCAGAGAAAAAAAAAAACAAAACAATTAATTAAACATTAAAGGCCATGGTTCAAAGGAGGGGGGAGAGCAGTATTTAAGAGTTGTGTTAAATGAAGGATGTGATAAATGGAAGTTTTTAGTAAGTGATGCAACAGAAGAGTAACACAAAGTATTTGGACAGGAAGCTCATGCAGACTCTTCCATGCAGCACTATCCCCATAAACTGCCCTGTTCTCACTCTGTTGACAGCTCAGAATAATGCATATGGATAGAGCTTTCAAATACCTGAAGTTAAATGGATCAGATAAGGAAGGTACCTTAGTGCCCAGTAGCGTTTCTATTATCTGGAAAACAACAAACCACATTCCTTCCTGCTTTCAAATCATACCTCGGTAACGTGCATCAAACTTCACTTTTACAAATCCTAAGAATTTGCTCAGGAGTTGGTCCTGGTTTTTGCTTCTGGCTACACTGATGAAAGCACCAGAGAGCCGCGTTTCCTCTTATATCAGCACAAGAGGAACGACCCATTTTGATCAGGTAGGATTTTTGGACTCCCTGGAATCATTAGAAGTGGTTTGATGAGGGTCAGAGAGAGATCAAAACACTGAAGCTGCTCTGGGCTTCCATCAGTGTTACTGACAACTGACCTAGTCCAGTCATCCTGCCACGTACTGGTAACCCCACACGTATGTTGCCATGCATTATGGTGTAAAATATGACAGCGAAATGAGAAAGGTTTAATGGATACATAAGTTAATATGGTCTTTAAAGTCAACTGCTCAGTTAGTTGTGCTCCGTTAGTTATGCTAAAGGAGAATGAACTGCAGAAATTCCTCGTTCCCTGCCACCCAACTGCAGAACCCAGTGCACAGACTGAGAAGGTAACTCAAATGAAAAGCTAAGGAGAGTTTTAGAAGTGTCAAACAGCAATGCCACATTAAAGCTTCCCCGAAGTAACAATGTTAGTTAGCACACGTGACACTACGGAAGTGGTGTACAATTGCTTCTCTGAGTTAGGAACAGGAATGGACCATGGCACAGACACGACAACCAAAGTTAAATCAATATAAAAACTGCAACGTAACTAAAGAAATTACAAAGAAAAATAATCAAAGATAAAAAACTTAACCAAAGACTTGCACAAAACACCATAGTAAGATATTAGTTATTCACTTTCTGAAACTAAATTTCTCTTTAAAAAACTGCAATTGCCAGGTTCACTAGACCAGACAGAGGCTATTGACTACAAACATCCTAGCCCTAAGCTCAAGTTTGCAAGTCAGTACCTTATTTTTCTTGATGAATGGCCATAACTTGCCCTTGGATTTGCTACCAAACTTCGGCTCCGACTTCCCATCCCCTCTGGAGTTTTGAAGGCTGGATTCGGAGACAGTCCGCTTCATGGGCTGAGTGAAGTCCTCAAAGTCCACATCTCCTGGAGGCTCGAACCCCGATTTGAAGGCTTCTATTACCATTTGTGAATCCTGAAATGGGACAGATCCAGTACAAGGGTAAATACCTTAGATGAAGGCTGTCCTCAAATTGGTGCCACAGAACAGTACAAGGACAAACAAGGTAGCCTTCGAGGGAAATAGCCTTTACAGGGACCAGTCTCATCCTGGCAAATCGACACCCTCCCAGAACTTGGGACCGAGTTGAGTTTCTCCGCTTTCTGCTCCAAGATCAAGGCACTTTTCATTGGACCTATTTTCACTATCATTACATGCTTCAAAAATATACACAGAGAGCATCATCCCACCAAAACAAGGCACTCTGCCGTGTAAAACTGCATGTTCCCAGATATTTCAGGGGCAAATGAAGTTAAAAACAACATGAAACCCCACCTGTGTCAGTCAGAACATTCTGCAACTGGGGACGTAAACGGTCACAATCTCAGTTTCAGAACAGAACACAAAACGAGGTCTGAAATAACGCAGGTCACCTTGGCTCTCAGATAGTCCGTAATTTGGGTTACAAAATGCCAGTTCCTTTTGCAAAGGTATCACTGAGACCAGTCATTACTTAAAATACCAACAGATAAAAAAAAGATGACTACAGTCTATTCAGGAAGGCAACCCATCCACAGCTATCATTACAGCATGAGTCATTGTAGCTAACTGCAGAGGATGCTCAGGAAGAGCAAATTCAGGTCTCCTCATTCCAACCTTCCTCGAGCAGCAGTCTGACCTCAACCCAGCTCTGACCTCAACCCAGCGACTCTTCTCCTTGTTTTGTTTCCCATGGAAAAATCAAAGTTCTGGTACAATCCCCTTGTAATGGCTTTTTTTTTTTTTAAATGTCCCCTGGTGAAAATGACAAGGAGCTTATTACTGTTAGCTTAACTTACTAGAAGAGAAATCCTCCTTCAGTAACTGAACAGCTAACTTCAGTGACTCGTAACGAAGTTGAGGTACAGAAGTGCTGGGCATGCAGGTGAAAGCAAGCTTCTGGGAAGCCCCACTAAATGCTCCTGTATAACTGATCTCCAGTGACCGCACTGCCACAAATTAACCAGTCTGTGCTTGTGAACGTAGCTACAGTAAGTGGCAGGAGTTCATCTTCTGAGCTTTATCCTGCAACTGGAGCAGCCCAGGGTCCTGCGAGCAGCCAGGCACCTCGGTGCTGCAGTGGCTGCTAACCCCAGGGCTGTCATCAAAGCCTCGTATCCTTCTGGTGCCACTAGGAGCACTCAAGTTCTGGTGCCACTAGGAGCACTGCAAGTCAGCCACGCACTGCCTGTACACTCTGCAGTGAAAAAATAAATCAAAACCAACATAAAGCTTTTTTCTTCTTCAGGCCTACCAACAATTAATTATACATAAATGCAGATTTGGACTTCAGCTTGCCAGATGCATTTAGATCTAGTGGCCTCTGGAAGAAAAAAAATAATTAAAAAAAACACATTTCTACTTTTGATCTACTCAACTTCTTGGGAAGGGAGCTTTTTATATCATACTGTTCTAACAGTTTTCACTCTAAAATCATTAGAGGAATCGTGCCACAGCACAGAAAAATCTCATTAGCCTCCAGAGAACAGCACCATCATTCTGCTCAGAGGAAAACAATGAACTTGTTGCTCTGAAGGCATTTCACAGCTTCTGCTCATGTCCGTGGGTAAAACAGTGTTCATGAAAAATCTAGTGGGATATAAACTTATTCAGAGGCCAGACACAATTAAGCAAAGCACTGCTATAAGATAAGCTTTGCAAAAATATCCAGGGGATTGCGTAGCAAATTAAGGCTTGAGATCCTCAATCTATTAGATGCACTGTAGAATTCCTACAGAACTTTTTAAGGAGGTAAAACACCACCTTTTTTGTTATCTCATCCCAGTTTGACATTAAAACTTTTGTGGATATAAGCATTTGAAGAGATTTTGAACAATAATCATGAAGACAAGACGACGAAGGAAGTGACAAACACACACGAGGTTCCATACAATACTTTACAGGCATCTCATGCTATGCTTGGAGCCTTTCATTTTTTTTCTTTTCTTAACTGTACAGTGCTCCTTCCATTTCGTCAAAACATCCTTCCACCACAATGGAGCTAAAAATATGCAGCATGCTCCATATATCACCAAGAGATAATGTCATAACAGGAACTCCCAGATCCGTAACAAATTCACTCTATCTGCTGCTGGAGCCTTCAGAAGCCAATTCTGCCTAGGTTCACTTAGCAGGCACCAGCTCACCCTTGCAATGTGACCTCCGTGTTATTAGAAAGAGGACATGGAAAAGAAGCATATTTATAGCTGCATTAGAGACACAAGGCTAACGAGCGTTCCCAGCTATATCCAGCCAGTTTCCATTGATATTAGTGGGAGCTGCACACGCTTTGGTGAGGGCAGAAAGCAATCCTACTTGCACAGTTGCAAGTTTCCTAACTAAGCCTGAACAACTGGCCATTTTGCTAGGGGCATGAGGCAGAACTTTGTCATATTTAAGCCGCAGAGAATCATTGAATTTTTCCATATATTGTTCTGGTTCTCAACACCATCTAATGAAATAGGGGCCCTTAAACAACATGGTTTTCCAGACTCCTGCTAGCACCTATAGAGCTGGCTGTAGAAAGGAAGCCTGCTGCTAGCAGCCTGCACCTCCGCAGTTACAGCTCGACTATGGAACTACGTCCCGACTTACCGTAGTACTACACAATTTTGATGCTAGCAATCAGTGGTTCACAGATGCCACAGGAATCCCTCCAAAGGTCTGTGTTTGTAATAAACCCACCTGAAGCTAAAAACTGATTATCAGAAAGCTCAGAGATACACACATGCAGTGCAAGTTTTTCTCCTCCCCCTTCTTAAAACAATAACGCTTTTCCATCAGCTGGTAAGGTTTTCCTGGCAGCAAAAAAAGATGCAGAACTTGCAGGTTCTCACATCCTTTCAGCTAGAGCTGACTCACAGTGTGGTACATAAGGTAAAGTACTGGAATTGGTGCTTTCTCTGTAATTATTTTCTTTCTGACCAATACCTCTTCTATACTAGTTGTGGCTGTTCCATTTAAAGCCCTGGTTTCTGAACTGAAGTTACCAAAAAAAGAATTTTCATTTACCTCTCCACTTCTTCAGCAGCTCTGTATGCGTATAGCTGGACAAAAAGAGTGAAAATAAAACCAGACTACCAATAAGGAGCTAAATAAGAACTCCAGATGCATCACTGCCTTTTGTCAGTACCCTAGTCTCTGAGCTCATACATTTCAAGTTTGGTGATGCTGTACTTTGTTTATGATTACCAGATCCTGGAGATCTCCTCCCAGCTGGGAAACACATGTCTGTGTGGGCCCAGAGTTTCACACAAAGCTTTTCCTGCTCAGCAGGCTCTTGGTTTTGCTCACCATTGTACTAGTTCTATTATCACCAGCTGTCCTTGCATTCAACTTTCCTGGAATCTGACCTCATTTACAAAGCTGACTACAGCTCAGATCCAGCGACTTTCCTATCCCAAAATGTTCAGGCTCGAAAATGATGAGCAAAGGAGAAACCCTTCAGTTTGGACTTTCAAAGAAAAGAAACTCTTCTGACAGTAGGCTAAGAACTGAAACTTGTTTCTTACAATTTTAAGGGGTGAGATGGGAAAGGTCTGCTGTAAGACTCTGCATTACTGGCCAAAGCAGTACATGACCTGGAAACAGGGAAGATACAGCTTTTGAATTGCTACTGTCTGCACCTACAGACACCCTCATAAAGTGGCAGGACCCGCATCCTGGAAAAGGCAGGAACAAGCACGCCACTTCTATTAGAATCAAGGTTAGAAACCTCTGTTCCAGAGCTCTGTTCCAGAGATGAAAACTCCTTAATGATATTTAAGGAAAGAAGAATCATTTATGGACTTTCCCGTTTCCAGACACAACACGCTAAACCCTTTGTAATTGTTCAGATGTAACAAATTTGGTTAAATACATTTTGGTTAGCATGGTGTTTTCAGAAGAACCCTTGGTTTTCAATGCTCAAAACACCTTTTTCTCATGTCATACTTGCGCATGTGAGCCATCAGACTGACATACCTGTGTGTAAGAGAGACCAAGTTGAGTACAAAATTCAGTGGTGGTAGTTAAGCTGGTTCCAATACCTAGCTTAAGTGGTTTGTGAGTTTCTCTGACTCTGCTTGAACATCAGAGCAGAACGTAGGCCTAAGAATGAATCTCTCCTCAATGCAATTTTCACCACACAGCACCAAGAACTGTACCCCAAAAGGGTGCATTGTTCAAACATGGGAATCTGTTCCCCAGCTCCCCCTTCTCCTACCCCAAAACAGTAACTTTCAGATTCCTTGGTTTCCCATGCAGCTCTCTGTGAGAGCAACTGCTGAGCAAAAAGTAGGGGATTCATTTCAAAACCTCAGCCTCAGGCTTATGCTGCCAATTAACTGCAGTCTCCAGGCTCTGGGCACTGAATAGCTTAGAAAAGATTCCAGTGAAAAAGACGTATGAGAATTTCAAACAGCCAGCAAGACACATGCTGTTTGTATTTGAAGCACTAATGTGATCCATGAGAAGGGCTGAAAGAGCAAGCAGAGACTTCATTTACAAAGAGAGCAGATCATTCTGAAAAGAAAATAGAAAACACATTCACCCTTGTGCTAACTGTACATCAGCAAGCTCGGCCCAACTCTTCATCGGCCTTCATCGGAAGGCTTGTTTTTACTCCGACAATGATGTTCAGAAATCAAGACTTGTGAGAGCTCATTTACAGATTGCTAGCAAGTCTCAGTTCTTCAACTTAACAATTTAAAATAGAAATTTTGCCAGGGTTGTTGCAATAATTTATGTAGCCAACACTTTTAAATACTTCTATTATTATAAGAGTAACAAGAAGACATTCCTGCAACATTCCATTTTCTGACTATTAGATATAGAACCTATCTGAATAAGAATCAGCGATACTTCAAATTAGGTTCATCATTTTCCTTATTCTAGGCTGAGGCCTGTTCTTCAATAACAATATTTCAAAAACTCATTATCCTATCAAAAGGAAAGAATATTCCTAAAAGAAAAAAAAGTGTGGCATTTCCAGATGTTAGGAGATAATGTAAGAGATGTTAGGATTTAGGAGATAATCTACCTCAGACAAAGTAGTTTGGGACAAAAGCCTACCATTTGTTTTAGTTCTATGACTGTGAAGCCCTCACTGTGGTTTGGACCCAGGATTTGAATCTCCATACACAAAGCGATCAGTACTAAAGACAGCAATTAACAATCCAAGCAATATAACACTTACATTCTTGTGATCAATTGATTCTGCAGCTTTTGTAATTTCATCCAGACACTTTCCAATGATAGGGATCACTTGGCGGTCGACCTCTGCAAAAGTTTTCATGGATTCACCTATCCTCACGATTCTTCTTTCTTCCATCTCTTGTATTTTCTAAAACATCAGATTTCATTCAGATCAAATATCAAGAGGAGCTTCACAGTTTCAACCCATTTTTCTCCCCAGCAAACACTAGCTGCTTTAAAATGTATGGTTTAAATATGTCTTTAAGAATAGACAAACTAGGACAGCTGTTCTCATGAAGGCAGCAAGTGGTATCATTCCCTCAAACATCTAAATCCCGCTCTATAAGCAATCTGTTACTATTACTGAGAATTTTTCAATTAACTTTTTATGCTGAAAAATGCTGAATTGTCAAAATCCCAGCTTCAGATATTTGTAAGAATGGTTCTTAAGGCTGTTAATGTAATTTCCAGAACAACAAATTCTCTTCCATTTTCCGCGACATGTTGTGAAAGAGCTCATTTTCATTCCACTGGAGAATCCAAGGGAACAAAAAAAGAATTGGATTTTTCCCCTTCCCCCAAGAAGATAATGTTTGGTTTACGGACAGTCTTATACATCACACATTGTTTACGTGAGTGTTTCTCAACACATGCTCCCTGTTACTTGGCAGATTCAATGCCATGATCTCCAGCACCTATTCCATGGATCTCTGATTTAGAACAGAGGCTAAGGGGATGTAGTATAACACTTAAAACAGATCATAAAACAGGATACAGAAGGGCATGAACAAGAACTGCCTGTTTCACATTAGACTGCCGGAATCTTCCTGAGTATTGATAACTTAGAAATCCCCAATACCTTCACTAATATGCAAGCAACAAAAGCAAAAATTGAACAGTTAACAGCTGTACTGTAAAGAATTTCTGTTCTTTCCCTTATTTCACCATCTACGAGAACATGATAGAGCTTCCTAGAGCACTGGCAGTGAAAAGGATACTTCTGCACACCTTTAAGCATGCTCACCTACGAATCAGAGCACTTACCAGATTTAGGGATAAATACATATATACTGGAAGAATTTTATATATGATGCCATGGAAAATTTATCTCATGATGCTGGTTTAAAATACCGTGAACAAAAGAGAAGGTGTCCATTTAGCTAAGAAGCCACAGTTATGGATAAGAAAATGCTTGCTTGCTATGCAAGCACCCGTTATTTCTGATCAGATGATAAGCATGTGACATTTTCTCCCTTAAAGAGGTTGTCTTTTCTACTTCTTGACTCTCATGACCCATTACAATGGAACAGTCATTTAGAACTCCTGTTCTATGACATTAATCTCTTTGTTCAGCCAAGCACACACTCAGATCTTCAGTCAGAACAAAAAAAGCTATCCGATTTGTACTTTCTCTACAGTCTTTCTTCAGGCATGGTAAGACACACTTAGCAAGCGTGCTTAAGCCCTTTGACAGTCACTATTGAGTTTAACTCCCCAATAATTCTACAAATATCTGGGAAATCTGATTTCAAAACAGGTTATAAAGACTGTGAGGCTTTACAGATGTAAGGATGCCCAGCTGCCTCCTGCTCCAACAATGCAAATAATGCTCTCATTCCCCAGCTGCATGGACACAAGAGTTTAATACAGCAAACTGTGACAATTCCAAGGACTACCGTAATCTGCCATGACAATTCAATGTTGCCTTCCTCCTAAGAGAAAGGCACACTTTTACATACCCAAGCTCTCCATCCCTTGGGTTAGCAGACTGCGTACAAAATTTGCTAACAGTGACAAAATGGCCAAAGAATAAGACAGGACAGTAGAATCGGGCCAACATGTAATGCATCCCTTTATTTTTTCACAAGCGTATGAGCTACTGTAGATCAGTGCCAGCAAGTCTTACCTGGAAGATGTTTGGTATGTGTGTGTAGTAATGATCATGCTGCTCACTGTTGAACTTTTGTAGAGTGGAACAATATTCTGCTTTGCTGTCTTCTGCCATTTGATGTCGCAGCTGGGCTTGCTGTCTCGCCTAAAGAAATGCCAAAAGTAGTTTATAACTTCCACTACATGGAAATAAATTACACTGCGTTACTCCTCATCTTACCATCCTTACCAGTAGGCAGCACAGAAACATTAGCATATGGATCTCCAAACACCTATGCTTATGGCTTACTCCTATACACAGATGTGTGTGAAACATTTCATCTACTCTAGCCAAAGTCTGCAAAGTGTGCACTCCGAGAATTCGGTCCTCTTTCTTCTGTTAGATGCGGCAGGGCCTTGCCCTCTATTGAACCAACACATTCCTGCCTGTTCCTATTTGGAATTTCCAGTTAAATTGGTCAAAATCTGGCATATGAAAGACTTGCGTTCCTAGTTTGCCTAGTAAGTGATATCTCTCACAGCTCAGCTGCGTCCTCAGAATGAACATCTCTAGCCATTTGCCATCTTCATAGAACAAATCTAGCAGAAGGCAGCGCCTGCTTCCTCCAACCAGCGTGTCTCCCTTAATGCTTGGAGCTGCTATCCTTTTTTTTTGCGTTACAATATGTTAGTTCCATGAATCATTTTGCATTCCATAACCACCTCTCTTCCTCCTACATGAAGATACCTATTACTAAACACCACAACAAGCTTGCCCCTCTAGTAGCCCCCTTAGGGGCAGAGGCTTTTTGAGGACACTTAGGGACACTTCTTCATCCCCTGTATGCCCTAATGGCTGGCACCTGCTTTTCTCTACCGCACTACCTACCTGTTGGCTAGCAGTATCTTTCAGAGAAAGGGGAGGGACCAAAATGTTTTGTCCCATTTCACACGCTTCAGCCAACATTCATGACAAAACATCTCAATTCGTGTCCCCACTGTACTCTCTGTGAAGCCCTTTATCTTACACTTCCTTGAATAGAGCTGGCATGCAGTGTGCAAGGAATGGGGAGCCCGAGGAGCAGCTGAAACATGATTACCTTCCTATTTTTACCCACAGATCATTTGCTTTGCTACCCAGCATAGCTGAGCACTGGGCAATTACCCTCACTTCTTTCCCTAGAACGATCTGTCCCTGATTGACCCCCTCGTACTTTCAGATTACTCTCCTTACAGTTCTGCTTCCCAAGGCCTTCTGTTGTCTGTTTCAGTGCCCAATATTATTCCCTTGCTGTCTATCCCATCTGTTTAATTCAGCTGCCTTTTCTTTCCTTGCTGCAGGCCTTCACACAGAAACTCTCCCTTCCCTTCCCACACGGCTCCCTGCACCCACCTGCCTTCGCTCCCTACCCTGTGGTCACTTGCTGAGACTCTCCTCTCGTGCTCATTCACAATTTGCATCCAACCATCCAGAGCCGTTTTCATTCAGCTCCCACACAGCCCCTCACACTGCCACCTGCCCCAGAAGAGCCTGCTCCATGGCTGTGGACCAATCCTTGCTCCAGTGAAGCCAGCAAGAGCCTTGCCTCTTGGCGTTGTATATTTAATCCATCCTGTTTGTGCTTATTTTTCAAGCACTTGAAGCCTCCTCACCCTCTGCTGTCTACCTAGCCCTGGAACAGTCCTGCAAGTATTCAGAAAATACTAGGTTTTGATCACTCCCTCAAATTTCAAAATGACCCCTTTAAGAGAGGAGAGAGAAAGACTGCTTAATCATTATTTAAAGCATTTTGGGATGTTTCAGGGAAAACAGTACAACAAATAATTTTAATACGTTCTAAGAAGTGGGCTCCCATTGAAAACAGTTCAGAGAGGGGTTAGCCTTTGAACTGTTCCAAGCAGACAATAGTTTCCTGACAATATATCCATGAAATACCAAATCATGGAACATTTTAGTAATCATAACTGGAAGCTAACAAGTTCTGCCAAAAGGTTTCAAATCTCAATTTGAAAAGAAATAGGCTTCCCTTCCACTTGTCCAGCTCACACCTCTCACCTAATAATTTATTTTGCCTCATTTCAGCTATTTCTTTTGCAAGTGCAGTCAACTGAAGGAGTTTCCTAGATCCCCTTTCACATTCTTTCTACAAAAACAATAATTCCAGCACAATGAAAAAAAATGCTGGGCACTAAGTGCGTAACAGGAGATGAAACAGTAGCATCACATGGAAAAGATTGTGACTATAACCAAATAAATGAATCCAAGAGAAAAACTTGCATCTTTGCCTGTTCCCCAAGGATTTTAATTGTCCACTCACTCTTGCAAAGGAAGCAGCATCAGGAACTCTACCTGGTGCGATGAAATTCCAAGCAGCCATATCAACCATTTTTCTACCCAAGCGCTCGATATGATTTATTAAACCTTATCATCCACACACTCATGTATAGCTATGTCAGACACAAGTGGAAAACAATATCGCCTTGTACTACAAACACAAATACACGAGCAAAACAAAGTCAGCCATGGAAAGGCTGACAGCTGGAAGAGTAATGTACGGTTGTCTCCCAGCCCCTTCCTCAAGTCCCAGCTGCCGGAGATCAATATTCATTTGTGAGGCTCATTCTCCTCGGCTACCTAAGAGCAGCCCATTGTTCGAGCTGACTTCTATGAAAGGTCCGGTCCCACTTAGCTTTATTTAAAAAAAAATGTAGTGCAAGTCAGGAATTTGTCCCTTGACTCTATTTTTGAAACAGAAAAGCAAGAAATTCACTATTGCACATTTCCAGTCAGAGCCAGCAATCATTAAGCCACCAGAGTTCATTCTCATGAGCAAACTCACTGGTGGGGTATGGTAACCCTGAGCTGAATGTATACAGGAGTAGATGCTCTGTTTCCAAAACTATCTGAACTGGCCCCAAATAAGAGGAGGCAGCAGATGAATAAGTAAAATTGGGTCCATTCCAAAACCAAGAATTTTTGTATGAGAGCCCCAGTGATGTTTTGTTTCTCCTGGCCATTTAATGCATTTGGCAAGCTTCAAACTGTTTAAATATTTTTCCAATGAGGTATTTGTTTCTTAAAATAAAAACATAAAAGAGGCTAGATTTTATTACTTCATTTGAGTATGTCACTTACTCTAACATCATCACTTCTAGTACCAGCAGCATTACATTTTATAACTAGGTTCCTGATAATGATAAAAATGAGCCGACGATGTTAAGTGTCACATTCAGAGCAATGGATGCAGTGGCCTGGAGCTGCACAGTCACAGGAGCTATTTTGGGAGTAATTTACAGTTGAGCTTCACAGAAAATTTATTATCGTCTTCTTCAGTGCTCACTTTGGCATGCAAACAGCTTCAGAGAAGATACTTTTCAGGCTTTTAGAATTAATGTTAAAATATTTGCTCTGAACAGCATTTTCAGGAGGAAAGGCTTTGGAATACCCAGTCTGTGGAAAACCAGCCCATGCCTTCAGATATGGCAGGATGGTGCTGTGAGGCAGCTTTCAGCCAACACACTCTCTCCTTTTAACTGCGCAGGGATGATCAAGCAAGAGCTTGGATTTCTAGCACCACATGCGAAAACACAGTCCAGATCCACAGACTGCCAGATCACTCTTGGTTAAAATAGAAGTCAGGAGTAGGGACTTGTAACACTACAAAAACAAACAAACAAAAAACTCCCCTTGAAAGGAAAAATGAGTGAGGTCACTTTCAGCATCATGAGAAAGCAGAAAAGGGTATATGCATGTAAGGGATTTGGGGGAAAGAAAAGCATTTTGCTTTTCTTTGCAAAAGATACTCAGATCTTGTAGGCACTTGTTAAAGAAATTCACATCCACCCCCAGAGCACACCTTCGTAACCTCTTTTAGTCCCCAGATAAACACGTGCAGTGTATATACACACAACCTGCCCTCCAAAGCCTATTTTTGTTAAGGCAATTCTTTTGTGAACTTGCGTGGCAGCAGTAAAACCAAAAGGTCACTTATGCTAGTGCACTTCTCATCAAGAAAAGCGCTCCCCAGAGCGAAGGACAGCCCAGTATCTGCAGCGCCATCAGCCCTGCAGCAAGCGTACTGGTAAACTTAGGGTTTCCACTGCCGTGGCAATTGGGATCTGAACACAATCACACCGAAGCACTATCTTCTGTAACTAACTTAGAGAAAGATATGGGTAAAGGAAGCACAGGAGAAAGAAAAAATGCACTTTCTGCCACTTCAGTCTTCACTACAGAAAAGAATGAAGGATATTTTGCTGAGAACAATTTCTAAGACACATTCCAGAAACAGCTAGAGACTCAATGGACACACTGTCTTTTGGGTTTACACAGACAAAAAATGCAGCCCCTCCGGGCTGTTATGGTGGGAGTGATATGAATAACTGAAAAGGGCAGAAAAAAGCTTTGGCTGCTATGAAGCTGATCTGCACGGAGTGGAACAGTTCAACTTCTCAGCCATTGCTCTCGTCCAGAATGGCAGAGTTTCCAGTCGAAACTCTGGTGTAGCTTGCTTTCTTCTGCCCCCTCTTTTCAAAAACACCAACAAACCCAGACAGCATGTGAGATGCATCACCGCCAGGCCGCTGCCTGCCAAAATAGATGTGTCTTTGGTAAATCCAAGATCAGACTGAAACGCAAACACAAAAATCCCCCCTCGCCCCTCGTCGACTGTCCAATCCCTTTCAAAATAAGTTAATGATAAAGGCAGACTCAGAAACACTTCACCAATTTCAGGAATGCTTTCAATTGCTCACAGATTTTTCAGCTGCGGGCTCTGACCCTCCCCACCCAGCCAGGCTCACATTGCTGCTCTGTGTTGCGAGCAGGCACTATCACTAACAGCAGTGGGGCGTCTCTTGGTAGCGGCAACACTGGCAGCATTTGCAGAAGCATTAATAACAGTGGGAACTCTGCCATGGACTTCGAAACAGGGCCAGGATTTCAGGCTTTGATTTACATAGCCTCCAAGTCGAGCTCCATTGTTTACTATTTTACAATAACCAGTTTGATCTCTCTGAACTGGCACGCAAAAAAAAGTTTCAGAATTTGCTTTCCTGAAAGCAAGAAGGCAGAACGGGACGTGCGAAATAACAGGTAGGAAAGGAAGAAGAAAAATCCTTACTTTTAATTTTAAGGGGATAGAAAAAAAACATCTTCATGGCAACCTGCAAATCCTTGAAATCCTTTGTTTAAATAAAATAGACAAACAAGCAAAGAGCTGATGGGAGAGAAAATCTTCAAGGTCAGATCTCAGGAACTGTTATCTGGTAAACTTGCACTCCACCTAATTCTGCCAGATGACCGAAGTGTAGGCTAATAGAGATGTACTAAAGCAACAAACCACCAAAACTCTACTGAGAAAGGTGGGCCACATCTATCAGAGCTGAGACAGCAACACTAAGCACCCTGCACAAGGCTCTTGCACAGCTCTTTAAATTGCACTGGTCCCAGCTGCGCTACTAAAAAAATTAAATCACAACAAGGACTCACCTAATTGTGTCAGTCTTACACTCACGCAACCAGTCCTGCAACTGCTCCAAAGCCCTAGCAAAAAAAAAAACGTGCCTCAAATCCAGAATTGTGTCTCCTTCCACAGCCACTCTCACATCACAAGTACTGAATATGCAAAAACTGTCTGGGTGACCAAACAGTCCAACGGGCTAGAGGGTCAGATGGACAAATCTCCACTAGTAGCCTGCTTGGAGACACACAGCTTGGAGAAAGCCAGTCCCATGAGGATGCTTTAAAAAGTCTAGTTTATTACAAAAGGACGAGGTGTTTGCACAATAGGTAGAATAATATTTGGAATTGAGGGAGGAGGTTACCAGGAGGTGTTTGGAGCAGCGGCTGGCTTTGAATGATTTCTGGAGACCTGTTCGGTTGTACTAACATAAGCAATTAAGTTCTGCAGTGTTTAAATGTAAGTATGGAATATAAATAATGGAACTTATTTCAGGACTGTATAATACATTGCTTAGATCATACTTTGAATACTGGGCATGGTTCTAGTAATCTCTCTCCAACAAAGGTTTTATAAACACTGCCAATGCAGGACGAATAGTCAGGGCTGAAGACAGTTACCATATGATTCTGCTAGCCTTAACGCCTCACTTTATGGGTACCACACATTCACTTAAACTGAACAGCTCACAAACTTAACAGCCAAATTCTGAGGTCTCTGCTTCATTTTCCCTTAGTTCTGACACAGCTGAAAAGATCTGTCAAAATATTTTTGACAGAATAACTACAGACAAGCTTTCTAACCATACAGTGTAAACTAATTGCTCTGCACTAGCTAAGAATGCCTACGCCTTGATTCAAAGGGTGGTTGATCCTTAATTCAGGAGTTGTTCTTAACCCTCCCCTTAACAACCCCTTTTTACCTCCGTGACTTGTTTGCTCCACTTAGCAATCCGCCTCCCAGTAGGGCTGCATTGTTATGAAACTGTCAAATTGCTATGTAGGGCATTATTGCAGACGGGTACAGCTAAGAGGAAACAAATTCAGATGGATTTCCTAATCCTAGACTAAAACTGACCGGTATTTTTGCTTCTTGATCTCTTAACACCAAATACAGTGTCTGTATGGGATACATAGGGATATTTATAGTTTCCCAGATAATGCTTCTGGGGTCATTAACTCTTCATAGACTAGAAATCAAAGCTCATAAATTAGTCACGAGTCCAAAAGGGAAACAGCTGCTGTATCATCTCAGCGCCACTGATAGCAGGTTGTAAACAAGGCTTATTCTACCAGAAACGCAAATGACCGTCCTGAGGGACTCCCTACGCGCTACAATGCCCATTAGGAAGAAGCAGTTTGAAAAGGAGATTGGGATCTGCATAAGCCAGAGAAGATATGTTAGTGTGAATCTAATGGCTTTAAATCACGTTGCCAAGAAAAGACTGCCCTTGAATTTACGGGAAATTTGACTCGCATCAGAACCAAAGACACACGAGGGTTCAGTCAGTTCCATCAGTGGAGCAACAGAATCGCAGCTGCCTAGTAAACATAAGGAAGACTCAGCACCACGCAGAGAACATGGGGAAGCCTTATGCAGCATGTAACTAAGCCAGAAATGCACAGGGCTCTCTGGAACTATGTCTGGGACTGAGCCTTACCCACCTCACCTGTGTTATTGGCACAAACACTGTCGAGGTTTTCCAGCTTATACCATCACCTTTGTTAATGGCACTACATTTTCCAAACGCTGACAAGTTCAGTATGGCAGGAGGTGCCTCAAGTTGGATAAGCCAGGGAAAGAGTACAACAAGCCTAATTGTCACAGCGCAGATGACTCAGCAGGTCCTGAAAAGTTGGGCTCATGAAGCAGTCATGGTGTGCAGAAGGAGGGCACCCACAGTCCCCGGCTATGCTGCAGAGTTTACTGCCGACAGTCTTAATTGACTAAAACCTCAGTGACGCACTTCGCAACAATCCAGCGCTGAGCTGGAGATGTTCCTCTGTGGCTTGTGCGCAGGGTTTCAGCGATGCTCGCTCTGTCCTGCGACTTGATGCTACTCGGATGAAGCATGCTGCAAACGGTGTACGGAGGATACGCTGAAGCATAGATGAGAGATTTCTCTGGGGCCTAACTAAGAACAATTTAGATCATTCTTCATCGTAAGGATGTGTAAATTCTTAATGAAGAGATTTGCGTCCTGCAGGGCAGCAGCCTGGCTGCTGGAAAAGCAGTTTAACACTTGACAGTATAACTGCATTCGCAAAGGCAGGAAGATCAGCTTATTCCAAGAATCTTTCTAAGTAGCAGTATTTCTTCATCTATGTTCCGTACGACTCTGCCAGTGCTTCAGCTCATGACTTTCCAGTGCAATGTAAATGGATGTCTGCTGTGGGAAGGGGGGCAATACAGGCTCTTTACATTGCATTAAAATTGACTGGGTAAGAAAGCAGTAAGCGTGTAAGAAAGCAGATTCACTCGGCCTGTCTTAGTGTAGGTTGAAGATATACTGAAGCTAAGTCAGTCAAAACCTCCAGAGCAAAACAAAAGTCCCACCTCAAGTACAAGCAATGTTAGAACCTTTTTGATTTGTGAGAGTTAAGCTCAAATTTGCACTTCAAGTCTCTATTTTCAAAACCTACAAAACATTTACATCAATCATAAAACCACTTAAGGTGGAACCCTCCCAACACAACAGGAACCAAAAATAAACCAACACGATTAGCCCTGACTTCAGGACAGCAGTCTGGGAACTCACAGCTCACTTTTTAGGGCTCACAGCTGAAGCTGTTTTCTGGCAGAATTGTCACCTAGGACCCCAACACATGGCAGTGTTACTCTTCAGCAAAGGGACAGGTCCTGCCTGACTCAGACTACCTCAAGCTGCTGCCCTCTCCCTCAACTTCTGCGCTAATCAAGATGCAAAAAGCATTCATCCCCTCGTATGGTTGGCCCCAAACCACTTCCTCCTTAAAAACAAATTCTGAAAAATCCACTTTGAAAATAAACCTTTAGACAAGCCAGCTGTTTTTCTTTTTTTTTTTTTAATTGCAAGAAGTCTGCACAGGCACCGCTGGGTACCACATTATCCCATAAAGATGTCAGCTTTTTAGTGATTGCAGCTCTAAAGAGAAGGAACAAACAATAGAGCACTTCCTTATAAGTACACTGCCTCTGCGCTGGTGACAGAGACCATTTCCCCAAATGGTCAAAAAATTGAAGCAACTCCACTGTGGTTTTTTGAAAAAGAACTGCTTTCAAAGCTCACGTCCCACTGCGATCCAAGCAAAGCTAAAGCTCACAGTGATACCTGCAAGCCTTCCCAGTGTTTTCATCAGCACTTTCCAGCATTTATTTATTTTATAAGAATATTTTTGCAGTGCAGTTGCTCGCAGCACAGTAACTCTGACTTTGCTAAATGGAACAGACAAAAGCTTTGAGCCTAACACGCTTTGCATTCACACAAACGCTCCGTCTACAAAAGCTGGCGGCTTGCAGTTCAGAGGCTTGGTGCAAACCCAGGGAGGGGAACTCGAGTGCTGTAGCCCACTCCCCTGCAAAGCCTGCGACCCTTGCTGAGACCAGAGCACAGCCCTTAGCTCCATGCTACTAACACCAAAAAAGGAGACAGGAGGGAGCAAAGCTAAACACCAGCTCTCTTAGCTCAAACCCAGGCTGGCTGGCTGCACTGATGAAAGGAGCCACGCCGGACACAGGAGAGGCACAGATGGCATTGCCCTCTGCAATCAGGAGCGGTTTGGGCTTCGGTCAAAGACGCCCATGCACATCCAGCCCTGCCTCGAAGCACACACCTGAGGCCCTTTGTTATTTTGCTAAACAGTCCTGGAGAAATAAGGAGGAAAGTAACTCCTAATCAGCTTCTCTACCACTATTCTGGTTACTTAATCGTAGCAAACTGTAATGCCAAAAGCTCTCCTTTCAGCAAGGCCACGTTAAGTGCTGGTAGCTGGCAGCACTAGCACAGGATTTCTTGCTGCAGTTGTCAAAGGCTATGACTATTTAAAGACTGACAGATGAGAGCACGTCAGATCCTCATACAGTTGAGCATTAGGTGCATCAGGCAGTTGCATATTCTTCTGATTGCGTGTGTCACTGTGATCACTGCAGAATTTTAATTCCGTTACCCTGCAGTGCACGATGCAAAAAATAAGTCTAGTGTCTGCTTATATTTGCAGGTAGAAGCTAAAGTAGCCAAAGTGTCAATCTCAAGCCCAAGAAATGAGGACAAACGATCCCACTGCTCGAAGAGCACCTTGTTCCGCCAAAGTGAATAGCACTGGCTCCGAACACAGCCAAATCGTCTGCTTTCCTGGCCAGACAGATTTTTGGGAGCAAGAGCGCAGCTGCCAAGCTGTAAGGGGCAAGTGAAATCAGAACTGCTGCAATAGGAGGAGGAGGGAAAAGTCGTCACGCTGCTCCAACTGAAACCCCGGGGTTTCTGCATCTCTCCCTGGAGCGGGTCCGCAAGAGCTGCCCGGCAGCAGCGCGGGGCGAACAATATCCTATTTTCACTGGGGCCTTATGTAAGGCAGAGCCAGTCACGTGGGCCGAGGGAAGCGAAGAAAGGGCATTATTCAGAGCCCGGCATGGATGAACCCAGTTTAACACATGCACTTAGAAAACACTGTTCTCTCTGTTCAGTAATATTATTTCACATTCCACTCGTTTTGATAACCTTTTCCTTCTCCATCTACTCCACTGGCTGGCTGGGAAGCCGACTAATGCCTTCTCCAGAGATTAGCCAGCACGCAGAGCTGCAGCAGTTTTGTCTTTCAAGATGCCACTGAGCCTCATTTTGCAATAAGTAATTTACAAATAGACACAATAAAGAACTAGAAAAAAAGTAGATGAGAAGCCCCTCAGCTCCACTTTACAGGGAAAGAGCACCAGAGTAAGGATTGCTTCCCAGAATGTACCTAAATCCATCGGATACATTGCCAGCACGCATCCTTCCACGCTGACCAAAAAAGGCCAGCATTGGAAACCGATGTAGGACTAATGAGTTCCAGCTCCCTGTCTGAAACACTGAGCCACATCTCTATCCCCTTTGACATGATCTCAGCTTTGAAAAAAAATCTAGGGTAAGTCCTAATTTCATCAGTGATAAAACGTATTTTAGAATCATTTAATACAGATAAAGCAGAGATGATCCTTCTCTGCCAGAAAAAAATGCGTGTGGCCTTACATCTTTGACACCTCTGTGCACTCATTCATCTGTAAAGTGCGCTGGCAAATCCAGGTGACAGATAATCAAATCTGCAGGGGGAATTTACAACAGCCAAGCAATTGACAAGACCACAAAGCTATTTGTTCCTTTTAATATTCAGTAACACTTTGGGAAATTTTCCTGAGCTGCTTTTTCATTTACTGTTGTCAATTCTAATAGCAATCTGGATACTATGATGCTCAGCATACCAGAAACTTTTTTAGATCCCACAAACATAGAGAAAATTTGTATTTGATAGCTTCCTAGGATTGAACTAACTGAGCAGAGAATGAAGCAGACTTCTTGAAGAGTAAAACCTTTTTTATTATTATTTATTTATTTTACAGGGGCAGTCTTGGACTATAAAAGATTCACTTCACACTTCTGCAGCAAAATATTTGATATATGTGCACTTCATTTTTTAATTTTTTTTTAAGAAAAACCTGTTCAAGTACTCTATTTTGTACCTATGTCAATCAAACTTTTCAGTGAAGACCATCCTTACATATTGGAATGTGGTGTTTCTGGTCTATATTACTGAATTATCTGAGCAGATGTCTAACACCAAAAAGAGAAGCAAGATAAGAGAAGCACCTTTTCCCTCTCCCTTGCTTTCTTAAGATACAGGTACTTCACTTGACTGAGACATTTAAACTTCAGGCATCCTTCTGTACATCCAGTTTTGAATTAAACTGAAGGGAAAGTATTTCAAGATGGATATGCTGAAACACAAATCTATGTTTAAAATTAAACATCAGTTCAAAAGCTTCACAAAATGAGGATCCATGTACAAAAGGCACATGTGACTGCAGTCAGACAGCAACTGAGAAATAAAAGCTACATGCCATTTGTGACGAGCAGGGATTTCAGGGTTCTCCATAACACGAAAAGCTGTTCTGCTGTAAATCTAGGACGCTGAACAACAATCCTGATATTATGTCACTGCAGCCAATGGCATCAGGACATTTTTGAGGTGATGCTCAAGAAGGCAGGAGGTTTGTCCACCTGAATCAAAGTTTGGGTAACTGCAAACATTCAAATGAAGGGAGCCCTCACAAGCCTGACTGTACAAAACCTCTGGGGTGTTAGTTAAAACTGATTTTGCATAAATGTATTTAGAGCCATGTCAGCTATGTTCAATTCTGATACAATTTTACTGAAGAAATCTGACTCTGTGCATTTATAATTTTTATGCAAATACAGCTCCCTGCAGAGCTCTCGCTTTTTTAATGAACACATGGACTGACCAGCGAGGCAGTAAGCCTCAGAAGATTTATACTACCAGTGGGACTGAGGACTTGAACCTATCTCACCCATGTTTACAAACAGCCTTTCCACCCTCTGCCTTACCTTTTCCACATCTGCTTTTGTAACATTGATGTCAGCATCCATTTTCTCAAAATATTGCTGTGCTCGATCAGCTTCTTTGCAGTCACGTTCAAACCGCCTTTTACTCTGAAAAGGAAAAAAAAAAGAATCTTTCAGCATGGGAAAGAAACACAAATTAAAGCTCTACCTAAAATCAATAACTGACCCTAAGCTGATCTGCTGTAACACATGTCAGGAGATTCTAGGACTAGCTTGTTTACATTGCAATACATTTCCACTTTAAAGAACTTAAAAGCAGTTACCATAAACACATTTTTTCCTTCCATTCTTCAGACTGCTTCATTCTACCAACTTCACTGCTATCTGCAAGTAGGATTTGTCATTTACCTTTGTCCCCTTTCCTTGCCCTCTCCTCCACCTTTAAATTCTCACTGGTTCATGTGATGAACGCTGAGCACAAACTCCGGTGTGTTTGCTTCTGAGAAGCAGCACCTTACTAAAGAGATGGTCTCTGATTTATTCATGCAGGATGAAACCATTCAGCTTATGGAGGAATATCTGAATAGCATCCTTAGGGACTATGCATTTCAAGCAACTCTTGGCACACTTTTCAAGTTGTATCAAATGAAACACTGCTCATGCTACGCACAGATCCCATGGAAAGCCAAATGTGCTATTTAAATAGACTTTTTCATACCTACCAGTGTATTTAAAACAGCAAAGTTCTAAAAATCACATTTCTTCAGCTTTTATTCACACACCTTTCATATTGTAAATATAAAGTTTGGAACAATCTCTATGAAAACGGTATAAAAATGATTTAAATGTCACATCTGAGGAAATTTCCACTTACGGCTTCAAGTTGTTTCCAGCAAGTTTCAATATGCTGTTGTGCCTTTCTGCCATCGTGGAAGTGCTGTTTAGAAAAAGATAAAAGGCAATATTTTGAACAACAAAAGAACAAATGGCCAATTATGTTCAAGGAGCTCTTTTCCAGATATGAAGAATAGAATAGAATTTTCTAGAATAAAACAGAAATGATTGTGACAGCTGTGTTCTGCAGCTCTGCTAAATTGAGCAGGTGTACGATGACTATCTAATGTCTCAGCAGGCTACAGATGTATATTTGCATCAATTATAGTGGTTAGTTAGTCTAAGTCTAATTAATCCCTTTAGCAATTCTACCTTGTATTATTCCCTGTATCTCATAATTATTGGTTTCCCATACTATGAAACATGAAGCACTTTCAGCTGAATAGGATCTTTCTGATTACTGACAGTACATTAGCTCGAAATTAAAATTTCTCTCTGCACGGAATTTACCAATGTGCCCTTGATTGACACATTCTAACAACTGATGTTCATCCTGATTTTCATTCAGACTCACCAGAAAAACCTCTTCTAGTTTCTGACTGTGCTTGTGAAGCCAGCTGCTTATTTCTCTGGGGAGGTACTCAGTACCTTGGGTCCCTCCACAAACCCTTCTCTCCCATACACTGTGCGTGTGTGCCTCATGGTGTTACAGGAGTTCCAAAATATGAGCTGTTGGCTACACACTGAGCGACAAGGAACATCTCCTGACATGCCTTTTGGGGCAAGACTCTTAATTACATTAATTACAGACAGTTTAAATAGCAGTTCTTAGCCTTTACACAATGCCCTTCATCAGAATCCAATATGCTTGAGGCATTACTCCCTCTATCTTCCCCATGCCTCACTTTTCCTCAGGATGAGCAATTTGCTGAAGACCATTGCATAAGCCCATGACACAGCTGTAGAGACCGGGGATTTGGACGCAGAGCCCAGCTGACTGCTGGAACAGGCTGTTCTCCCTACAAGGCACCTTGCAAAATAAACAATACAGCAATCTACTAATATGACGAGATGCCTTTCCACTGTATTATTTTCTGGGAAGTAGCATGTTTTACTCAAACGCAGGTATGGCTTCAAACTCCAAAAATAAAGGGCTGATATTGCCTGTTAACCCTACTACACCTCACCAGAACCCACACGTTCTGTCCCACGCGGAACCAGACATTAGCTATATATTAAGCAATGCAGTGGCAGCAGCCCGTTAGGTTAGAAGAGCTCCGATCTCAGAACCGCAGCCTGCCACAAACCACCAAGGTAAGGAAGAATCTGCTTATAAGCACTGCTGCTTGTAGTTGGCTGCTGCTTGGTTTTCTGCATCTTGCACTAAACCAACCAGCATTTTCCTCTGTCAGAGCAGCAGGTTTCTGAAGTAAGTGTGCTACGACATTTCCTTGCTGCCTTTCTGCCTCCATCAGACAAGCCAGCCCTCACTCGAGACAAGTGAAAAAGCTGTAATTCTGTCATGCGATGTCCAACAGACTTCTATTGCCTTAAAAATCACAAAACCCCTCAGCCTGTCAGCACTCCAGATACCGTTACCTACAATCCCAAACGCCTGCTGTTACAGAGGGGTGCTTGGCTGTAAGATGAACACAGGGACACTCCGCAGCTTTAACCTTCTGGATAGCATCCTTCTCTACACAAAAACTCTTGAAGCAGAGAAAAGAGGCACGACATTTCACTGGGGGCAGGGGCAGTGCTCAGCTCTGCCTATCGCGGCCAGCAAGCGTGAAGCAGCCGGGCCAGCAGGGCAGTGCAGCTGAAGGCTGGGACAGCCACCTCTTGCCATTAGCTCTGACAACATTCAGGAGTTCAGACCTCTGCCATCCACACCAGGCTTCTCCAAAACCTCAGTCACCGCACTGTGACATTTAAAAACAAACACGTCTGTGAAACTGCTGGGTGGCGGGGGAGATTCCGTGTGGATTTCGGTTCCTTTTGTACATTCCCATTTCCTTTAAACTCTCTGCGTGACTGAGATGCTGCATCTTCCTTGCTAGAGGCTTGAAATGCTCCTGATTTCAGGCTTGCTTTTGTAATTAAGAGTTTAAGAAAACAGTCCCAAGGAACAACTGCAATTTAACACCACATTTTTAAACATTTTGCTAACGAGCAAGGAATATGTGGAAATTTTTAACAGTGAAGCTGCAAGTAAAATTACTTGGCTGTCTTCAAGCTGCACTTCCTGCCTGCAGCCTCCCTCATCCTCTGTTTGTGTGCTTCCCTCTGCTCTGCCTCTGACTTCACTGGAGCGTAGGAAGGGACTGGATCTGGGAACAGCTGGCCTGCTTGAAACCTAACACTGGCAGTGACCCATAACCCTAGGAAAGCAACACGCCAGGTTAGTTTAACATAACACAGGTGGACGTGGGGGCTGAAGGATGAACCTGGAATCAAAAGCATGTCAGATAAAAGTAACTTCAGCTCAAGTTTTTAAACCACTTTGTAGTTAATCAACAGTGTCATTTTAATTTTTGCAGGAGCCATCCATCTTCCTTCCAAATTTGTCTTCTCTGTAACATAAACCTCAGGCTGGCCAAAGTACACAGGAGAGCAGTAAGCCTGAGCAGGAAGACCTCATGCTGCTCGTACCTTGCTCCGTTTTTCAGAAGCTCATTTACAGGAATGAGCACTGAGATGTACAATGAGCATTACTGAGGAGTACTACATAGCAAATCCAAGGAACTGATGTCTGACAGTCTGATGTATGCAGGTTCATGGTGTTTTGCAGATCTCACTTGTAACCATTTTCTAAATACATTTGTAACCCCCCAATTCTTGCTATGTTGTCACGTATATATTTACTAGTGGAGAGAGAGCTCTAAGTGATGAAAGATACGATATATATTGAGGACTGTTTTCGCACATCATCTGCACTCAAAGGATGATTTCTGCCTTCCAGAATCTCATTTCTTATATAAAGCAACAAAGTGGTAGCATTTGCTACCTTTCAGCTGCCTACATTTCTTTACTATCCCCATTTTAAGGTTAAAAAAAATGAGACAGTTCAGTTAAGGGATCTGCTCAAAGTCATACAGGAAGCGTGCAGTTTCCTCAAGCCCCGTACTATCTGCAACTTCCGCAAACTCGTTTCCTTTAACAGACTTTCAAATCTTCTGATACAGCAAATGCCTTCCAGTTGTTTTTTTTTTTTAATTTAGTTAAAATAAAAACCATCAATTTGTCCTTGACAAGGTTTCGAGATGCATGTTCTAATTTAAAGATTTTTTTCCCTAATCAAATGAAATAATAATTGGTTATTCTACGCTTGGAGATTCGGCCAACAGGAATTTGACAAATGATTCAGCAAATCACACGGAAAGCTACTATTCCTTATTAGTCACACACATTTCAGTAATAAATTAGACAACACAGATCCTTTTTTCCCCCCCACACTGAACACCCAAACTAATGCACCCTCATCAGACTTTCCATTTAAAACCTCACACGCCCCAAGCAAGATACTGAGTTAATGAATCGCACTCCAAGCATGCCAGTACGACATTGCCAGTGGTGGCGTTGGTTAAGTGCCACGATTTCCTCCAGACTCCTTTCTGCTATGCCCACAGCACTGGAAGCACCCATGGAAGAGCAGTTCCAGGGGAATCAGTGTTCTTAACGTGGCTGGTTTAACATAATCAGGGCAATGGATTACAAAACCCCAACAGAAGAAAATTAAGGTAATGTGTAAGAAGGAAGATGTAAGGAAGATTTTCTTTGTTAAAAAAATAAAAATAAAAAATTAACAGTGTTCATTATCTCCCCAAAACATTTTTATTCAATATTTAGGAGTGTTATGCTAGCAATCACCACACTGACTTCATGATTTCCCTGAAAAATATTTCATCCAAGCCTTAGACCCACTCAAAAATAGCTTAAAACATAGCAGCTTCAGCCAAAACAAAACTAGACTGGCTACGTGACCACGACTGTCCTTTCTCCATATGCATTAGAGCACAGTGCATTTAGGGTGGTGCAGGGTGCTCTGAACAATGCACAACTGGCCATGCTTTGGCCAGAGCTCTCCATCCATGACCATTTTTGCAGGACAGACCTGGTAATCTAGGTTTTGGGTGGTCTCGTGACAGTGGCTAAGATCTGATAGATTTTCAGCACAGCATTAAGTCGCCAATATGAGGACTGTGGGTTAGATCAATTTTTAAGAAAAGTTACATTCTAAGAACTCCTACTTCGTAGAATATTTGGAATAGTAAAGGAAGAAGTTTAGGAAGAGCAGGAAATCCACGTGAAGACACGCTGCATGCGTGAGTTCTTCATTCCCAAATCAAGTCATACCAGTCCGTGTGCTCTCTTCCTCACCACGCTGTATTTGTAACAGCTGTGGAGAAATCCTAGCTGCTATGCAATCAAAGACAAAACTCTCATTGACTCTTGTTGGGCTCAGATTTCGTTCCTGTTGATCAAAACACTGGGAGCAGCTCGCGAGTCACCTCCAGTGCAGCGCCTGCTGCTGCCAGCACTGTTACAGTAAGTAGCAGGGGGACTGCAAAACTTTCTTGGTAGACAAAAGGGTTTACACAGCCACACAACTCAGAGCAAGCACCAAAAGCTTGGTAGAAGATGACTTTGCTTCTTTCTGACCCTTGGAGAGCATTGTAATAAAAGCAAGACATAGAAGTACCTTGTGAAGAACACCACAATCCAGTAATTTTGCTGAGGGGCTCCTGGGCAGTTTTAAATGAAAGGATCGCTCCAGACGCTTAGAGCAGCATGACAGCAGGGCTGCTCACGCTGTATCAAAACCTGATCATGGGGAATATTCTACTTATGAAAGGCTTAAAAAAACTAAAGTGCCTTGTTTTTCTTAGCAATTGATTGCGTGGTTAAATTCAAGATCTGCACATTACAGGCTGTTCAAATTATAAAAATATAGATCAAAAATATGTCTATAATATATAAATATAAAAATAAAGTCTGAAAAAAATCTGGTTAATTTATAAGCATAGCGTTTGGTTCATTTGACAAGAAGAATTTTCAAAAGAGATATCATACACGTACACATTTCCTTTTCTGTTTTCTTTGTTCAAGCTAGATAACGTATTGAAAAAAGTTACCTTTGACTTTTGAAACTTGCACCCTCAGCTCACATTGACAGACAATGTAAAGTCAGTCCTAGCAACATAGTTTTATTGATAAAAGGAAGTACTATCTACGCTTTTATCACAAATGATTCCTAAAATAATAACCAGTGTCTAAAGCATAAATAGAGATGGAAGTTAGAGAACATTTTTTCCTCAATTTTCCCAGCTTAATTCGCAAAAAGCCTTGTCAAATGCTTTTCCTTTCCTCGCAGCAGACAGGAAATGGCCTCCTGAGAAGAGATCTTTGTTTCCAAGAATAACAACACACTCTTGAGGCCTTATCACTCTCATTTGTAATAGCAGTAGTATGAGACAGTCCTGTGAATGATGACATGAAGTACGTGCCTATCTTTGCACTCTTTCATCAGTGCTACTTCTTAATATTGTGGCACAGCCGTGTTCTGCTGTGCAATCCTCAACGTGAACATTGTTATGCCTAACGTGTAACTACCCTGAGACAGGTGTGAATGGGTACCTAGCCAAAGCTGACGTGAATTTGGCTGGAATTGTCTCCTGGAGTGGTGCACGCCAAAGGAATCAGTTACAGAGCACTAAAACCCCGGGTTCTCAGACAAAGGCTAGATCACCTGCACAACACAAACAAGTAGCAGATCACGAGCACGCCTGCCTGGAGATGTGCCAGCAGGGACAATAAGGAGAGGAAGAGCGTACAGCTAGAAGACACTTTGTGACAGCGGTGTCTGTGGTTGTTTTGTGCCGTTTTGTGCTATGTAGTCTTACAGTCTGTCTTACACCCAAGTCTTGCTGGGGCTCATAAGGCAGAAGCAAGCAATTTGTTGGGCATGGAGATGCCTCCGTGGCATGCTGATCCTCAACAGCAGAGCAGCGCTGCATGGCTGCAGCTCAGCAGCCCAGGAGCAGAGCCATGGGATCCTCCAGCACGTTCTGCCATGCTGACATCCTCCAAGGCAGCAGGCCAGAAGGTCAGGGCTTCTGAGACCTCATACGCAGGTAGATGAGTGTTCAGAGATCATGCACCCCACTCAAATCCTGCCCTGGGGACTGATCATGTCCTTAAAAGTGCAATTGTGCCAAAGCACTCTGCAAGAGGAAATCTTGGGGCTTCTTCACAGGAGATCCAACATTAGTACCAAACACTAAGGTACAAAGAACAGAGCTACCTACCGCTACTGATCAGCCTCTCTGGCCCTCAGGCATTTCAGAGTTCTGCACAGAGCAGGGAATGTGACTGCTGTTAGGAGACGTCTCACCCCTGTAACAGGCTGTTCCTCTGCAGTGCAATACTCTGGCGAATGCACAGAAAACAAGACTACATTTGCTTGTAGCTATATTGTTTGCCAGCATCCTTCACGGAGTAAACAGGAGTCAGTTTATTCGTCTTTTTATTTCATACTTCACTGTATCCATTCAAAAGTGGGTAGAGCAAGACACCAAGTCCAGTGGTCTAAACTTTAACCCCGCTAAAACTAACAATTACAGTACACCTTTCAGCTGAACTGGGTATTATTATTAGTTTCCCACCCAGAAATGTTTTGGAAACTTGGGTGAGCACTTGCTTTCTCCCATTCCAGAACAATCTTTCACAGCAGGATTAGATGATACATCCAAATATTTAGCACAATTTCGTTATATTTGCGCTATAGTTTGGGGAAAAAAGAAACAAGGGCTCATTAAGCATATACAAAGTTTATTACGATCTTTCCTAAGCAGTTTTCTGCATTCCTTCATTTCTCATAGCTGCTGACACAATTTAGTTTCATGAAATACAGCTGCGCTGTCTTGCAAGAGAGGACGAGCACGTGGAAGTGGATTGTTGTGTAGCGTACTGAGCACAACAGAATCTCCCATTAATGCCCAGAGTTTTCTTTCTGTTCATAAACAGCTCCCGCAGGCTTCTAGCTGGCAACATAACCATTCATTTTTAATTTTTATACCTCTAGGGCTTAGGACAAACCTAAATCCCTCTAACTGCATTCGTTGGGGCAGTATGCTGGAAGTGGGTAAGTCACAAAAGAAGAGCCGAAGAAAGCTCAGTTTGAATCTAATCAACCCAAATTTGAAGTATGGCAAAGCATTTCCTTCCACTGTCTCTTTTCCTGCTGTTTGCGTTGCCTCTTTAGTTTCTGGAAGGCAGCAGTGTCTCCGCACCTCTGCGGCACAAGGCACAGCTGTGCTCCAACCTGGAGGCACATCCAGAACGCCACACGGAAAACCCATTGTGCACTTGGCAGGGCTGTATTCTGCCATCCTGCCTCACGCCTGCACGGTGCAACTCCATGAGAAATCCTGTTGAAAACCACAGGACTATTTGCAGAACAGGGCACTATTCAGAATGAACGAACGTGGCAGAATTCCTCCAATTATTTACTTTTCATCAACACCTGAGAGTCTCTAAGAAACAGAAAGTTCTCTGAAATGCACACCCCCAGTATGAATACACACAGGGAGGGCGCACATGCTCCACCATGAAGAACCAGACCATTTTTACCCTTGCAGTACCCATAAGGATGCATTCATTCCCTGCTCTGCTTCTATCCTGGCACAAAATGGAACGTATTGACACCAGGTAAATTCTCTCCCAACCACAGAATCCCAGTGCTGCACCAGTTCAGTCTGCAGCAGGGCTCTTGGCTTGGACTTGACTTTCATGCTTGATTGTATGGAGCCAGCCGATCCCCATGGGGAGGTGGAGGTAGAGGTGAAAGCAGAAGCAGGAACAGGAGGGATAGTTCATGACTCCCAAACACATTTTTAGCAAAGCTGATGCCAGAGCAGTGGCTACAGAGACACACAGAGCAGCTGCTGCCAGAGGAGGCCTTGATTCAGACTTGGTGTGGGAGCAGGGACCCGAAATGAGAATTGTCACGGGAATTAATTTGTGAGCTCCTATCCAGACAAATGACAGCACTGAGGGTCTTCCTCGACCATAGTTGAGAAAATACCTAGATCATCTCTCTTGAGAAGCTTTAAGGAATTAAAAAATTTTAAAAAATTCTCAGTGCTTGGACTGCATTGGCTACGTTTGCTCAGAAGTCCAAGCATTGGTGTCACCAAAAAAGAAGGTAGCAAAAAATAGCCGGTGTCTAAATATATACATATTCTTAATAGAATAAAACATGCCGAGTAACTCTGGAGGCGCAGCAATGTGGAGAAGGAGACTCCCTCACCTAAGCAACCAAAATGCTGGTGATCGTTCTCCCATCACAAGAACAAGTGGTTTGCTTAGGAGCTGCTATCACAACCAGCAGCAGTCACACTGGGTGGGAGTAGAAGAATTCTTGAGTATATCTCCAACCTGTTAATGCTTGTGAAATAAAGGAGCCTCAAAGGAGCCTCTCCTCATGTTACCGGGAGCACCTCCTTTTCTTTCATCACAGATGAGAAAGTTTAAGACCCAATTTCACAGGGTGCCTGGCTCAAACTTGACAGCTTCCACAGTTACCTCAAAATAAGGTCCTTGTGAAATCGGGAATGCACAGAGAATGCCTGTAGGAGTTCTTTCCCTGAACCACACTGCCGATCCCCAACTCATTGGTGTGGTTTGGTGACAGAGGTCTTCCTACAGTGAAGGAGAACTCAGGCATGGCCTCAATAACCCCAAAAGGAAGGTGGATGATTTATGACCTTCACTCGTAGCATAGGAACCGACATTTCAGCTTGGAAGTAGCTATCAAGGTCCTGGCTGAAAAAGAGAATTACTCACAAGAGAGCACAGACACACTAAGATCAAGAGAGCACAAAAAGAAGTGAAAGCGAGGAACTGTATTGTATGAGTTTCACTTCACCGGAGAGCTGGGAAGAACTGAAACAGTGCAGGGAGTTCTCCCTCTTACACACAAAAGCTGTATGGAAAGAGCAGGCAGGGTGTATGTGCAACTCCAGTGACTGCAGGGGCAAAACATCATCCGGTAAAGCGTTAACGTTGGCGTGAACAATGGAAGAGAAATGCACAACACAATAAAACTGACCACACTGACCTTTATCACTGAAGATAATAGAGTTTCACAAAAAGATTCTTTGCCTGATTTTTTTCTCTAGTGAGCAAAAACCATCATACATGTCATCTGCAAAAACAGAAGTAACCCAGGACGCTCCCCAGGCTTCAAACCAGGCCAGGAGAAACAGGAGTTATTTGTCTTTTAAACATCAGCACCAAGCCACTGTGAATTTGCAAGTCATCCTGCTTGTTTTTAATTAGCTTCTTGCCATATTTTCACCATTAGCAACTATGGTATATGGAAAACTTCACATAGGCTTGTATCAAGCACACCTTTTTCACAGCAGTCCAACAAATGTACTTAAAAATTGCACACAGAGTTTTATCCAACATTAAACCAGTGTAAGGCTTTATATACTGTCAGGTTCTGTGCTGCTTACTTACAGGCTATGGGCTCGTAGCTGTCACAGAGGAAAACAAAGTAGCGTGATTTACTTCTGTGCAACCAATCACCTGCTGGTGTAATTCCACTTTAATCAATAGAGCTAAATGAGCATGAAAACAGAGTAACGTAGGCATACATAAGATCCTATGCGTTTAAACATCACCAGCCTCATCCCTCACGTCTGCTAAATGCACAACTCCTACTGCGTTTCAAAGGGTTTCCCTTTAGAAATAGAAGCTCCCAAGCCTGATGCATTTGCCCGACCACTTTGCTGTATCTGAGTTCCCCTTGTACACATTTATGCTTACGATGCATCTGTGTATCGTTCCACTCTTCCATGTAGAAAATTATGACAATAAAAGCAAATGTAACTCAATCATACTGAAATCACTGGAAGTTTGTTCCATTTTACAGGTATTTAGACTCTTGTATTATGTGGATTGAGTCATTCAAGACTCTAGACAAGAAGGCCCCCTCCCCCAGTTCCTACCTGTGGATCATTCCTAGCCTCAGGAACGATCACCTTTTCCTACAGCCTACAAGAACTTCTAGCATAATGGCTGATTACGTATGAAGCAGGAAATCCCAAGCCATCCATCAATTCATATCACAAGAGGTTTTGCCAGAGCATCAGACCTCTGTGATATTTACAGAACGATCACCTTACCCTGCAGATCCCAGCACGACTGATGAAATTGTGTTTTATGGTATGAAATGAGAGAGGCTATGTATGAAAAATGCCTGAAGGCAGAAGCAATTCTCTTTTCAACACCACTTGCTCATAAACGACAAATCCAAAGGAATCAGACAAGGATTCTTAATTCACACTGATTACACTCATGTTACGAGAACAAAACAACCACCCAATGCTGACAACTATCTTCTGTTAAAAGCTAGAAGTTATCACCAGCAGCACACAAACACGCTGTCAGCTCCTTTTTTGCTGTTCCTATGCTGAATTGCTGGACTGATATTAAAATAATTTGCTTGTCATTCACCCACCAGACACTTGTGAGCCAAACTTACTATAAAACTCTGTACAAACGCAAGAAAAAAGCAATACAGTTACTGCTCACATTCTTTACGAGATACCAAGCCCCTCATTATTTTACTTAAGAGGTCTAAGAGATATTCCAATCACCTCATAAGTCCCTATAATTTAAAAATCAGGTAAAAATTAGAAATGACAACAAAACACCATACAGAATGCCTTTTTTTTTTTTTTTTGGCTTTGCATCTAGTACAGAGTTCATATAGAATAAAAGGTCATGGAAGTAGCCGAGATAACTTTCCCATCCCAACTATATGCAAAACACTTTTCCACGCTGCTGGCCAAATACTGTGTCTCTGAAAGATGGCACACCATTCTGCAAATGAAAGGTGTGTCTGTGTGTTCATATCCGCTGTTGACAGGCTTACTATTCTGATACTACACTTAGGAAAATACAACAATATTCAGGAGTCTGGTCCTGAAAAGCACTTTAACACAGGCTTAACGTTTAGTGGGGCTATTTAGAAATGCTCAAGTTTTGCTGGACTAACAAGAGGACTTTGCACTTTCCATAATGGACCCACAGTTTGGCTACCATCTGGAAGTGAAGTATGCGGCCTGATGCTCCCTGTTGCACTTTGCATAGCCATTTCATACACAGTATATGAATATTTTTAAGAATAATCCTTAGGAACAATATTTTATGCCCACTCATTCCAGGAGTAAAAGATTTCAAGGCAGGGGAAAGAAACAAACACATCAAGTATATGCCTTTCAGAGTTGGTGCCATGCAAACTAATCACCTTTCAACATTTGCTGTAGTTGAGGACCCTGCGTGCCTGCTATCAGTTAAAATACAGCATTAACAAAATCCGAATTTTAGCAATCTTGAAAGACAACAGGTTGAAAAAAGATTCCTCAACATCACAAAACAAAGCAGACCCCGCACTTCTCACTATAAATATTTTTGGGAAAATATTTTTGGTGACCAGATCTGGCTGAGATGCAGGAAAATGTGAATCAAGTTCATAATAATAATTATTTATAAAAGTTTCAGTAATACTGAAAGTAATACTTCTCTGGTTATTTCATGCTTTACGTGGTGCTGCTGGACTCTCCCCTAAACAAGCTTTTGGCTAACAGAGCCTTGAGCACAGATGGGTTTCTGACCTTATTTAGCAGGCATTCTCCTGAAGGCGTAGCTGTCTGATTTTATAACATTTGATTCAAACGGTTCAGTGCCTCGGCCAGGGCATGTAACCCACTTTTTTAATGCTTGGTTCATTAGCAAAGCTTGTGTTTATTAACTGCATGTTAATTTTGCTTAACATTGAACTCCACTACCACTAATTATCTGTCTTAATTAGCAATTAATCATGAATAATAAAAAACATTCAGTTACCGATTTCCTCTCTTGTTTCAGCTCCTGCACATAGCGTGTTAACTCTCCAGTGATAAGAGAGGTCATGTTTTCTGAAATGACCTCATGCTGTCCGGCATAGTCATTCATTTCATTTAAAGTGGCTAGGAAGGCTTTAGTTGATGTGTACCTGCAGAGGACAAAAATGCATTTTGCTTTTAGTCCCTTTGTTTTCAGAAATACACGCTGCAAAGGGAGGTTGCGCCCTTCTTAAGCATTTACTATTGCTGCACGAGACTGAATACAGATTAGCACAGGTTCACTTGAAAAATTCCTCAAAAGGAAACCGATCCCGCACACTGACGGTCTGATAAATTTATCTCCATTTCGACAGTTTGACATTGGCTCTTAGAATACAACACTTTCAGAAAGCCAAGTGTTTTTATCGCTACTACTCTGGGACTTCACTGTTCTAATCTTCACTCACCAAATATTTTTGAGTCACACTCTTTCAAGTCCTACCATTCAGGGCACAGAGTCAGCGAACTCTACCTGGCAAAATCCAACCAACCGACCTTTGGCTAGCACTTTGCAGAAAAGAAAACTTTTCAAAATGTTAGTTGGATTTAGATTAGCTATAACTCACAAAGTTTTCCAAAAGACAGTGAATTTAGTAACCGGGTGTTCATTGTCTAACCATATATTTTAGTCCCTTCCATTGCAAGGTTTACGTTTCATATTAATCTCCAATACAACATTCCACATATTATTAAAAGGAAGAAGTGAACATCTGTGCACACAATTTCAAAAACAGCAGATGATGTCACTGGCATATTCAGCACTGAGCCAACAGAGCTGCATTTGAATTCCCCTGCTTGTTGTACTGGTCAGCTGGAAGAACGCTGCTTTGAAGCACCGCACTTGCGCACGCTAGAAGAACTATTAATATTAAATGGTAGCAGTTTGCACAAATAACATCACCTTCAGTAGAAAATCCAAAGCGAAGGGGGGGGAGATTTAGAGGAAATAAAGTGAAGGGGTATGAATGTGGATGAAAGGCATTGGAGAAAAAACAGGGGGAAAAAAAAAAAAAAAAAGAAGGGACCCAAACCAATAAAAGCAACCACATTCACAGTCAAGCTGCGGTACCTCAAGAGATATCCCAGTTGCAAAAGCCAGGGGATCCAACCACAGAACTACAGATTGATAATAAGCTTGAAAATGCATCATTTTTAGACAGCCTGTTTCAATGCAGCGTCCAAGGCATCCAAAGGTCATATGACAACTCCCCAGACGTTAGAGACATGGGGACACTACATTTAAAAGGGCAAAGGATACACAGCATCTTCTGTGTCACATCGCATGAGCTACTTAACTCCAATATCCTTTTCCAGCAAAGGAAGATGTGTCAAAAAGTTTGCAGTCAACTAAAAATACCCATATGGTATAGCTACCCAAAGACATTTCTTCCTAACCCCATGTACAGACCAACACAGCCAGCATGCTGGTAACATGAGCTTCCTTGTGTAAATATCAATGTTTCAGGAAACAATGGCATCAATAAATCATTCCCAAATAGTGTTACTAAAATTCAATCAAAAACAAAATGAAAAGGCTGTTATCTTGGTTAACAAAAACCACTAGAGTAGCTCTACAAGCCAGCTGGGGAAGGGGGAGGGTCCTGACCCAAGAATTTAAATCAGTATAATCGTACAGTTGGACCTGAATCCAAACTCCTTTGAAACGTTTCAAATTTCAAGGTCAGTGGTTCAACTCTGAAGCAGAGCAGCCTCCTGCAATTTAAGGCTGCAGGGTCAGAAGCTTTTACAGTGCCTTTGCTCAAAGCTGATGCATTACAAAACACTGAAGTTAGGTAATTTTAGAAAAAGAGTGCTCCACAGAGGTTACAACTCTGGCTTATAGCTTGTCCATTGGAAAGCTTCACCTCTAGAAAGCTCTCTTTAATAATATCTTTGATCTCAGCAAGGGCAGGAATGTGTTGTGTTTTATTATATATATATATACATATATATATTGATGTGGTTTACAGCCTTCCATATGCATTTCCAGTGTCACTGTGTGAAGGACCTGTGCTTTGAGACTGCAGTCGCTATCTGCAAACGCTACATTAGTCCCCTGCCACCAGGGAGACAGAGTCTGAATACCTAAATAAACAGCAGGCGCCTGAGGCAACGTAACATCCTTCAACAGCAGCAAGTCACGTGTCAGTCTGCTCCAGGACACTGCCTGTTACAAGCTACTTCTCTCTACCTAACTCTTCAAGAGACCCTGATTTCTCCTGTGGAGCTACTACATGATCTCTTTAATAACATACTGGACTGCCTCGTCAGTCCATTAGAGTAATTTAATACTTGCATGGACTGCCCATTAGAGTAATTTAATACTTGCATGGACTGCTCAAGTTTCATGCTAAAATTAACAACTGCTTCTGATCCTGCTGAAGGTAATTAGGGTTTGGTCACTCACTTCAAAGAACCAGGACTGTATAGTCTGGCTTGAAGATTTTAAAGTACATAAAAAAAGACACAAAAAAAAAAAACAGGCATCTAGTACCCAGAACACATATAAGCCTGCTTCTGAATATATGAACTCTCTCTTCTCTAGAGTTCAGTTTTTGGTTTATAAGCCCAATCCTGGTAGCTAACCTAACAGGCTGCCCTTCCTCTATCAATGAATGCTTACCCAGCAGTAGATCATGAACATACCTGTACTCTTCCTCTTCTTTGGAGTTCTTTTTGGGTTGATATTTCTTCGAAAGGTTCCTAAAATTAAAAGCACATACACAGTTAAATTTTACATACCCTTTAAACTAAATGGGTAGTCTTTGCATGCACACAGTGGCACTTCAGTTTTATTTGCGCTGGCTAGGTATCTACCTTATCAGAAGTACGATCACAAAAGAAGGGGTGCCATTGTGCTTCCATCTGCGTAACTGCAATGAATTAACAGGCTCTGAACCCAAGAAGTTCATAAATTAAAACCATAAAGTCAATACACAATACACTTTGAGTTCTGGTTCTGCTGATGCACATCCCCTTTGCCTGAGAGAACCTTTTACAGCCCTTTTCCTGGCCCTCAGACACACAGAGAAGCTGTAAGAAGTCCCCCCAGTAGAAGGTGCTATTCCACACACAAAGGCAGGCAGCTCACTGAAGTGCGATTTGCTGCAGGAGATGACTCTGACCCAGCAAGTTTGCCTGTCTTTTGTGGGATGCTTCTGAGGAAGAGAAACAATCCTGGTAAAGCTGTGGGAAGCTGCACTGAGATGACACAAACGGGATCATTCCGTGATCGTTAACTGTTGCTGGCAGAAATGTGAAATTTGATTATTCCAATTAGCACAGATGACTGCATCTCATTACTACATATCCAACTAATGATTTCATTTTAAAATATTGATATCCTTCTCCAGTGGTTGTATCTTGAGTAAGGAAGTTGAACATAACATGGTTAGCACATCTGACTTATTCTACAGCTTTCGTTTTTCCTGAAAAAGGTATCTGCAAACCCCCAGCCCGCAGCAAGTCTATTTACTGAACACGTGCTGTCCACCACTCAGGCACCTTGCTGATGCTTAAAACCCAGGATGATGAGGCATATTTGGACTGTAGCGCAATATAACACCGTACATGATGCAAACCAGGGAGCGGACACATCTTGCTTAGCAATTAAAACCTTTTCAGGGCTGCAGCACTGCGATGTCCTGCATTGTAAATTCAGCCTGGTTACTGTATGCCTTCCTGCAGCCTCTGTTACCCTACAGCTAAATAGAAACCACTTGTCTTAACTTTACGGATTATTTTTCACTGATTCCAAGTAACAGTTGAGTGGTACTGATGCAATCGTTGACAGAGGAACTACTAAAATTCATTGGCCTATCTATGCTAATTTTTTTTTGGAGAATTCCCAGAATTAAGTCTTTTCTCTCAGAAAAAGCAGTTTCTTTTCAAGTAGGTGTAATCCAATCCCTGTTGCGTGCTGTTTTTGCTGCTAACTGGGAGACAGCAGAGCCTCTTGCCTCACTTTTCTTACTCATTTTGTTTTCCCTAAGGAATTAAGTAGCTTCAGCACCAACAGAGTTCTAGCCAGAGCCCTGGCAGACTTGGACAGCCATATGTTCCTCAAAACGTAAGTATCCCTCCTGGGAGGCCCCCAGATAAGCATCTCCATTCCAGTCTCTGCCTTCTCTGAAAAGAGGATGCTCTGGAACAATGAACTTTCCTCTAGTTCTGCACACATCAGTTTCAGCCAAATAGCAGCACAGCAAGAATTCTGCAAACTGTTCTGCCTGATTAAGTGTGGAAGGAATGCCTCCACACACCTGCTTAAAGAGGAAAGAAAAAAAAAAACAACAAGGAAACACACTGAAGACTAAACTAATATGGTATTTTCATTCTCAGGACGAACATCTCCCTGCACTATCATGCTGCCCAAGTAATTCTGCCATACAAAGCTACAGTCTACTGAACCTCTAAAGGTACAGAAACGCTACTGGGTTAGGGTAAAACAACAGCAGACAGGATGCTTTTACAGAAAAAGGATTTAGAAAATATATAATAAGGTACATAGAAAATAATAAAAAGGTTCAACCCAGTTGCTAATCCTTATAATGCACTTATAAAAATGTATATCATATTTAACTGGGATCTTTGATTTCTATCTCCTCTTTGTTTATCTAGAAAGTACATGGGGTTTTAACTATGACGCCCACAAAAAGCAGAAGTGATGCAGAATCCAGAAGTGAGACTTCATCCAGTAAGAGCCAATCTGACTCTCACATGTTGAAATTCAGCATGCAATTATGCAGTGTCAGGAGCAAAATATTGGCACTTCTCAGGTTCAAGCTTGTAAAGCAATGACACCTGCAAATCTAACAGTGATTAAAGAAGCAAGTAATGCATAAAAAACAAAAGATCAGCAATAAAATAGCAATTCTAAAAAGATTCTGTGCTAGCCTGTGCACCTGTCTCCGATTCATGTTTCTGTTTACCTTTCACTCCGCATCATTTTTATGCCTTTCTAGCTTGTTTCTCTGCTCCCTCATTTTCACTTTGGACACCTTATTCTTTCACACGATTATCCATCGGGGGTTTGTGATTCTCAGAGTAATAGCTTTGGATAGCTTTCTCTCTGACCATCTCCCACATCCCTTTAACCTTTTGTTTGTTCATTTATTTTCATGCTTATGCTCTTTACGCCTAAAATTCATCATCCGGAGAAATTCAGTGGGTCAAGGGTGTGATTCTTTGTAAGACAGACTTGCTCACACAGGTACTCTGCTGGGGTTTCCCAGTCTACTCATGCTCTCTTCCACCTCACTTTGCCTCTGTAACTCAATCTCTTCTCATCTCCATAGGATGTGAGCAATTTGTTCCTGCCCAACTTATATTTTCTATTTCCTGCTCGTCTATATGGCAGAAACCCTGGGGAATCTTTGTGGCATTCCCCTGAGAAAGCACACAACCATGAAGGCAGGGCTTTATCAGGTACCAGCCTCTAGGAAATAATAGGCCATTGTCCAACTCAAAAGCCATTCTAACTAAAGCATCAAAAAATCTGAGCTAGTTTTTTAATAGACGTTTTGCTTTAGGTATATACAGATCAACTACAAGTGCAGATCTCAATCTCTATAAATACCGGGAAGATGGGAGGAGATTCTAATATGTATTATAATCATGCAGAGGGAAAAAAGGGACGGATTTACTGGAGGGCTTGGGAAGCATTAGTCCTGTACTCCCCTCCCTAGTTAGCTTCCATCCCCTTCACCCCTTCCACTTAATTACCCTGGGCACTAGTGGCTGCCAACTACATTGCACCATAGCCTCTCTCCACAACAGCTGGGCTGTGTGCTGTGCTCCCCACTAACCCTTGTTCACCTCTCATCCCTTCTGCCTTTCTGGGGAAAAGGGTAACAGCTACCCATTTTTGGAAGGTTCTTCATGCCCCTTCCCTCCCCCCTCTTCTCCACTCACACTGGATCTGACCTCAGGGAATTGGTTGGGTCTGGTTCACTTATCCCCTTACATACAACCTGACGGTCAACCCAGAAAACACCTAGTAGGAATTTCCAGTAATTTAACTACTTCAGATAAATTCACAGGACCTCCGCTCTGTTCGAGACGCATTGCAAGAACATTGGCAAGACTGTAAAAGTGTCAAAATCCAAATCTTCAGCTGCAATGTGACTGTAGATTAAATTTCCATGTGCCGAGACTGACTTTCTAACCTGCGGTTTCTTCAATACCAGTTCAACGAGAGGTTGTAGGGTTCTTTTCTTACGAAAAGAAACCCTAAACTTTGTCTTGTAACAAATTATCATTATTGTGCTGAATTCTTAAAACCTTCAGGATTCCTGTGCAGTCCTAATTTCATGGAAAACATTACAACGCTACCCCAAAGCCTGAGCCATTAACCATGAGTAAATCATGAGTAAGCCCTAGCGTGCTATTCAGTCACCTAAATAACCTTACTTTTACAAAGCAGATGATGTTTAGCAGAGATAAAAACCAGCATGTCAAATTAATTTTAGCTTTCCATTCTTTAAACTAAAGCTATTCTCCATCTAAAAGCAATCATTATAAGCTATACAAATTACCACCACTGTAACATGAACTTACAGATGATTATAGGCGCTGAACAGATGCAACTCAAAGTCCAGAACTTTGCATATCAACTTACCTAAGCTGCTTTGCATAGCTGAGTTCAATCTCTGTTCTTTCTTTCACAAACTTGATATATTTTTCCAGAACATCAATCCCCCATTGCGTGTGTTTTTCTAAATTGTCAAACTGGTCCTGCAATGAAAAAAAAAAAAAAAGTTTAGTCTCATTGAACATAGAAATAACTAAAAATAATTTCCAAAGTACATATCGCTACAAAGGGTTATTAATATTTTCCATTACCACAGTTAGACATTTTTGTAGCAACACAGGTTTTTAAATCAACAGAAATCTATATTTCAACATGAGGCCAAGTCAGTAATGCTCTTCATTCTTCATTTCTGAATCACCTCCATTTCATAAAATTCTGGCAATTTAACTGAACACAGGTTTCTAATATCACGACATACCAAGACAAATGATAAGAAATGGATGCTCTTGCCAGAATTTTATTGTACTCTAAGAGTTAATAGGAGTTCCATGAATTTGAGGCCTACTCCTAATTAATAATTCTAATATTAGTCTGAAAAATAATTTGTATTCAGCCTTTGTCACTGCTAGGAATTTAAAATATCACTTAGAACAGCTAAAGCTTTCTACAGAATAGAATTTACTTCCCCCTACAGCCTCATGATTTGATCTAAAATAGAAGATGTGCTAGCAAATGATGCCACAAAATTACATTAGCCATGTTTATAGTAATTCTTCTTGTCTATCTACTTTTAGATACAGATGCTACTTTGTTCTTCAAATATCACTGCCCTCAAAAACACAGTCACACATGTTTTCAATAAAGCCTTTTTCAATCAAGAACATTCCACAAGTCAGTGTTGGATTTGCAAATGCCAAGACAAATTAAGCAACTCTAAATCCAAATTAATTATCCAAGCCAACTTATCACTACATACAAAGTTAACCTGGAAATACTTTTACTTTATTTTTTCAAATGTAGTTACTTCAACCACACTCAAATTCCAAAGTCATCCATTCCATGTAGCATTTCAACAGTCACTGTTTCTACAACACTTTTAAACTATGTTTTAAGTAAACTTGATATCTCGATATACTGCATACTTATCCCCACTGAAATGCAACGTAAACAAGCTCTTTAATATCAGGATGACTTGGCATCAGGTTCCATTCTGTATTACGTGGAAAGCAAAGAATAGATTTTGTATATCTGTGGCACAGAAGTTAGATTTGCAATGTTTTCCAAAAATATCTACACCCCAAGAGATTTAGGTCAAATGCTTAGCTGCCATAATTAAAGCTTCTGACAGAAGCGATGCTGCTTTCTATCTGTCTTGTGATTACCAGTTTGTAGGGCTATCATCAAGCGTTATCAAGGCACTATAAACCCACTTCCTTAGATGCACAAAGCGAAAAAATAACAAGCCTACTACAGAGCCTTGTTTCTGACTCTGCTGCTTTTAAGCAAACACCACTTTGTGTGCTGCAGCGTTTCCGGTTCGGACAGAAAATGTGATCGTATCAGGCAAGATTCTTCCAGCACTGAGGAAGGCAACTGCACACAGAGGCTGCTACTTGCTAACAAAATGCCTTAACTTTATTTTGAAGGGAAGAAGTCAGAACTGCCTTACAGGAGGAAAACTTGCAGAGCTATCAAGAAACCAGTTAAAACAGCAGGTAACATGCACGGAGCTGGACTCATCGGCTCTGGGGAGCTGCACGGTTGCTCTGGTTTAGTATAAGGGACCGCTTTAAACCAATCAGCCAAACCAGACTAGGCTTCAGTTTAAACAATGTCAGTTTAAGACAACTGAAAGAGTCACAGGACAGGGGGAAACAGCAAAGGGCAATAGAGTACAATACCAAAATAGCAAGGAACTCCTATGATTCCCTAAGACCCATGCTCCAGAAGCTATGGAAAAAATGGTTAAAGGCAACTAAAAAAAAAGAACTCAAACTGCACAGAGTAAAACTCTGATATCCAGCAAAGTAAGTCACCCTCAGAGCAAAGTCACATCACGCACTCAGAAAGAGGATGTCTGTGTTCTGCAGAAAGCAAAGGCATGGACTGTGCCGGCAGGTATTTGCATACAGACTGCACAGCCAGAGAGAAGGCAGCAATGCCAGGGTAACACACAGACCCTTCCTCGGCCTGCGGGGCTCCCAGCAGTGCCTGAGGACCACGCAGCACAGAGGCACCTCCTGCTCGGTTCCCCTTACACAACGTCTAAATCTCTCAGACTACACTGGCGTCAAGAAAGTGCTGCAAATGTGGCCTTTGTAAAGGTTCTGATAAAGAGGCCGTATAGCTATCCCACGCTCTGCTCTTCCACAATTTACATTATTTAACATAAACACATGCATATAAAATAAATACCCGGCAAGGCAGTCCATTACCCACAAGTTTACATATTCACACACACTCCCAGCTTTGAAAAGGGAAGTCTCAGGTAGGGAAATCCAAGTGCTAGCCCCCTGTAAGCAAATCAGACCACTCTTCTCAGATGTACGGCACTGCTAGCAAGAAACTAACTTTTATCTTACTGTAACCCTACCCAAGAGGAAAGGTCATAGCTTCCCATCAGGAAAGAACACCCTTTGAGGAGGATTGTACCCTTTGAGAGAATTCAAACTGTGCTAAGTGCACGGAAAGACACCCTGGAAGAGCAACCTTGGTAGTGGCTTGTTATTTTCTGAACAAAAGTCACCAGCAGTACATACCTCTTCCACCACCACCCCTCTCCTCCCCCACATCAGGCTCTGCTCTCAGAGCACCCTTTAAAGTAGGAAAAAAACCTGAAGATGACTCCAAGAAGCTAACACGGTCTGCTCTGTGGTCCTTTGGATCAATCTGTTGGGCTGTTTCAGTGGCCTCGCTATGTCACGTCTGGAGAAAGAGAACTCCATGCTGTGCAGAGGCGAACACACCGTGCTGCTGCTGTCTGATACACCGTGAGAAGATGCTAACTTTCTATTTATAAAGTGAGGAAATAAACTTGTGTCCTGCACCAAGTGGTAACCAGAAGAACCTTGACCAGATGAAACTACGAGCACTAACCTCTGGTGTCAGGCAAGGTGAAATTTAGCTTTTCTGCAGACTTTGCTAAAGATAGAGTTTGTCCTTTTCCGGGCATTGAACAATTTTGGCCTGAGTGTCATTTCACTGAACTGCCAACGCCCTGCAGTGATGTGTTATACTGGGGTCAGGTATCCCACCTTCAGTTCTTTCCCATGCTCCTCAAGGAAGAAATAAAGTCAGTAAAATTGAGAGCATGAGATTTCAAAGGAAAGAATGCAGCCAGAGGGGCCTACAACACGCATGCCCTCCTCGTGTCCTGCATCTGCTCAGCAAGCTGAGGGTTGGGAAAGGCTCTACATTAAAGAGAATGAAGTATAATGACAAATGAGGGTACACAGAATGCTTTGGTCATCAATTTAATTTACAGAACTCCCAAATCGCCAGCATGTGCAATCAGTACAAAACCACAATTTCTAAAAGGAGATTTTTGACAGTAATCATCAACAATAACATGCCTTTAAGAAATTAACAATTTTAAATATTTAAAAGGCATTTATTATTTCTAAAGTTCGTCACAAAAACACATTACTTAAGTTAAAAAAATTCTTCTATTCTGTGGAAAAATTGGTCTAGTTTCAGTATCATAAACAATGAAATCTTCACCCTTCTGCACAATAGACTGCTTCCCATAAGAAGATTTCCCATAAGTAGATCGGAAAGGGAAAAAAGTGAACGCATTTCTTCAAAAGATTCCCAAGGATTCCCATGGTGGCTGTACAACCAGGAGCAGCCTGATGGCAGCAGCACGGGCACAGAGCTGGGTGCACAGGAGGAGGTTAGACGCGCTGCTACGGCTCCACGGGGGTGCTCAGCAGCTGGAAGCTGGCTCAGATACCTCGATGAACTGCTGCTTCAGCTCTTCATTTCAACCTGCCCATTTTTCTGTTTCTTTTCTGCAGTCTTCTCACCCTCCCACTCAGAAGTCGTTAGAAAACAATACATTCCACAAGGCCTTAGCACTCTTTGAGAAAAGTGAGAAGCTGAGAAGCGTGAAGTGGTGCTCAGCTCCCACCAGACCACAGGGCGGGGGGACAGAAGGGCACTTAGCGCCTGTTTTCTGTAAACCCAAATGTTTTCTAGAAATGTTTGCTACTTTTCTCTGACTCAGAGGCCTGTTTGCATACAGGAACATCCCTGAGCAAAACACCACAGTGACAAACGAGGTGCGTATGGCCGCAGCCCCCACGTTACCATCTGTCCTTCAGCCTTCCAGTGGGCCAAATCGCATCCTCCTCCATTTTCAAATCCCCATGCTTACTCCCTGGGGTACCAACAGCTCACTAAAGGAGATGCAGAGTCCCGAAGGATGCTCAGGAAGTACACACCATGAGAGAGCGCTAACACAGCTGGGACTTGCTCCTCCGTTGGACCCCAGCAGCTCCCACCGACGGTACTGTGCGCCAGCACAAACACTGAGCCTCCGCCGAGCGCCAGGGAGCCAAGCACGCGAGCTGACCCACCCGGCTCCACGTGGGCGGACAGCACAGCCTCGGACTGCGAGCTGCCGCAAACAAACTGCATCTTCGCGACTGCTCAGCGTTCCACATCTTGAGCGGCTAGATAAAAATGTAAACTCAAACGAGGAAAGAGCTTCATCACTAAGCTGAATGGGAACTGGGCATCCAAATACCCAGAGGGCTTTGAAAATTTCATTCCTAAGGCAAAGTGTTTCTGACTTGGTTTCTGTTTCCATTAATTCCCTCCCAGTATTTTTACCCAAATAACCTCATGCTCACGCATACTTTCTGAAACTCAGCTGCAGGCTTTTTACACTGACAATGCTTAAAATGGAAATGGTCCCGCTATTTGCTTTTCCTTGTTCTAACTGCTACTTTGAGCTGTCAAATTCCCTCACTTCTCAACTATTCTCTTCAAGTCACATTCCCCAACAAAGCAGAGTATTTTGGGAAGAAGAAAGATAGCCATTAAAAAAACCCTCTCTCCATTCCCAAGCCACAAAACATGGAGTACAACCAGTTATTGAGCAATAACATTATTCATGTGGTCTTCAGGGATCAGGTCAGTAAGATGTTCCTAATTCTTTCAAGAGCGCTTTCATCTGTTGTGAGATCATTCCGCTCAGGACTCATTCAAATCCAGGGATGGACGAGACCTTCATTTGTCACCAACAAACCCAAAGGGGGCTGCAGGAGAGCTGGGGAGGGACTCCGTGTCAGGGGGTGTGGTGATAGGACAAGGGGGATGGCTTTAAGCTAAAAGACAGTAGGTTTGGATATTTTGGATATAAGGAGGAAAATCTTTACTCTGAGGGTGGTGAGGCCCAGGCTGCCCAGAGGAGCTGGGGGTGCCCCATCCCTGGCAGTGCCCAAGGGCAGGCTGGGTGGGGCTGGGGGCAGGGGGCTGGAACTAGGTGGGCTTTAAGGTCCCTTCCAACCCAAGGCATTCTGAGATTCTATGATTCTGGGAGACTTTGCTAATAAATTCTGCAATTTTAATCATTATGCCATCTGTTCAGACCTGCTCAGGTTAGGTTTAGGTGGCGATGTAACCAGGCTTAGCTGCCATTGTTCCTGCTGCTTCCACAGGTAGCAGCACAGGAGCCAGGAGTTAGGAACACCAAAAACAAAGCCAAGTAGTGAATTTGAATGCTACAAATTCAGATGCTAGTAACAGAGAAACAAAGACTTTGTGTTTAGCATAATCCTCCTGTATTACTAAATCCTGCAACATAATAAGAGAACCATGATTATTAAATGTTAAAAATATTTAAGACTTTCTACTCTCTCACACTCTGGGGAATTCCATTCCATCTCCTCCAGAATCCACTCTCCTAAAAATGTGTATTAGAATAGGGGAATTGAATGTTATTTTTTTATTATTATTTTCCTCTGGTTCATAACTTCCCCTCCCCCATTCATTTAAAAAGAGGAAACATCCATTTCTATAGAAAAAATGAATTAAAAAAAAAGTCAAGAACATTACAGTATTCAAATTCTAATTTACTTTAAGTCCATTTCAGAAACTTCAAATTAAAAAAAAAAAAAAGGCTGATGAGCCCTGCACAAGCTCCGTTAAGTCCCACATGGCACTACGCAGTGCTAGCAGAACACGACAGAGTTCAGATCCACAGGTTCTCGGAGACCTACAATAAAGCTACACGCAAACGTAGCAGTCTTCAGGCAAATTAATAATGCAAAACAAACAACAAACATGGAGTACAAAGTACCACTGCAAGAACCTTCAAGAGAGCAGCAGAAAATATGAAAGCACTTCAGCATTTGTTGGCTCAGCCACTGCCGGCAAGAGACCACGTCCCACACAGAACTTGTCAGCTCTCGGCAGTGAAATCCTCAGCTAACAACTAAACAAACATCTGTGTTGATCCATGCCAGGCATTTAGAACAGTACTGGACACTGACCTTTGGCTTCGAGCAGCACAAATAAGGAGGACTAAGAGCATCAGGGAAGACAGACCGGCGAGAAGGGGAGAACATCTCTTTTGGGTTTACATTGAAGCGGTGCTGTGGCTTTACCGGCTGCTTTACACGGGTAATGGAAGGATTACATTAGTATATCCGGTTCTCACTGATAAAACCATTTACGATCACATTTTTCCTTCTGATTTCCTATTCATCCACTCTTTGTTTCGCTTTAACCTTTAAGTATTAAATTCGTGCTGCCCTTCCACCTTAAACAGGCATACTTCCAACTGAAATATACGGTAAGCAGCCCTGAAAAATCTGATCCACTCCCCCCACCTCCATTTCCTCCTAATCTCCCTCCCTGAACTTATTCTCCATAAACGCCAAAAGCTTTTTATTCTTTTCTCTCTTCTGATTCTCCTCTGAACTTGATGTAGACAAGAAAAATACAAACAAGATTCCATGCTGCATTTTTAGACAACTGAGTGTGCTTCAAACTTGTGGGGAAAAAATCCCAAAGAGTGGAAACAGATTATTGTTTATGTTGAAATCTCTTATATGTTGCTAATTAAATTCACCTCTAATTCTCCGATATTAACATTAGGAATTCAGCAGTCTGCCTTCCAGCCTTGAGACGCTTTCAATTTTCAGCACTTTTGTGCCAGGTTTAACTTGGGGTTTAAAATTATCTTGCCCCAGTACGAGAGCAGGGCCCTGTGCCAAGAGTAGCGATGGAGCATCCCTCTAGTTGCTCCTGAGACCAACCACACACATCCCCCCACCCCAAATAAACACCTTCCACAAACTCAAGAGTGACCCCTCCTGCCAATTAAGCAGAAGTGCTGTCTCACGGGCAGGTTTTGGCCATCCCCTAACAGAAATCTGACTGAAGACAAACAGGAGGTACTTCAGAAAAAGCCACCGAGACGACAGCCCAGGGGCCAGCACCGGAGAGCACAAGGAAAATCACAGTCCCACCGAGCCAGGTCCAGGAGCCCAACAAGACCATCATGGAGCAGGTTGAGCTGTGCCATCTGCCAGCCAGCCCCACCTGCAGGAAAGCTGTGTGGGTACATCCCCCTCCAACCGCCACGTGGAGCCCATCGCTACTAGCAGAGCTTTCTATTGGCTTTTAGAGGAAGTGATTCACAACACCAGAGCACAGCAGCAGGGAACAGGGACCATGACAGCCAGCCCCAGTGCCAAACAAGACCTGGCAAGGCCTGCAAGCAGCGAGGGGAGGGAGAGCAGCTCGCAGAGAGGCTGCCTGGGGTGTCAGATGGGCAATAAGACACCTCCGCCTGCTTGGCCGCTCACTGCGGCGCAGCCCGACCCTTCGCATCGTGACCCACTTTGACACCTCTTGTGGGAGCCCTGGAGAACGTGACACACGGGTCACAGGAGGCAGCCTCCCTGCATGCGTACAGGCGCTGCTGTGGCTGCCAGGTGCCCGTGCTGAACGGCAGAGCACCGGGCTGCCAGCACAAAGCTGGGGGCACTCCCTGGGCCAAGCCGTGCAGCCACCACCCGCAGGCAGCTGTGCCTCATCCAAGCACAGATGCCTGTCCTGGCTCCTGGGGCTGCTACAGACCGCCTTCCCCAGCAGAGTCCAACCCCAAAGCCTGCATCTCCACAGTCCCGGTATCAAACTAAAGCCTTTTGCTCCCCCTGGCCCAACGTATCCTGTGCAAAGGATGTGGTAACGCAGAGCTCGCAGTGCTGCTCTAGCAGCAGGGCAAGTAACAGGAAGGAAGGTGTAAGAGGATGTGGTCGCTGCTGCAGCTCGCAGAAGGTGCTGCCAGAGGGGAGACAGCAGAGAGCAGTGATTAATTCTGGGGAGAGAGGCAAGAGGACGGGAACAGCTGAAGCGGGGTGGGACAGACCCGATGAGCAACAGGTGACTCAAACAGCAACTGAGTCAAGGATACTGGGGGACGGTAAGGCTGTCCTTTTGCATGCAAGTGAAGAACAGGAAGTCTGACTTCCTTAGAATTGAGATTTTTGAGGTGAAATTATGTAGGTTACGTGCCTTGGCTGGCACGTGAGAATGACCATAAGTCCATCCAGTGTTATCTGGCATTATCCAGGCAGTGTTTCAGTTCTATTCAAATGATTACCTAAAAAGGCTGCACCAAGGCATTACAGACTTGACACAAGTCATTGGCTGTTACCAGTGGGAAGATGTTTCAAAGAAAAGTCGCATACAGCTCTTCAAAGAGGAATCGTGCATCTCAGAGGTGTCAAAATGTCCCGTTCTTGAAAAATGAATGTTCACTTTTCTTCAAATACAAAAAAGGTAAGGCTCAAAAAGCCCTGTTTGCCATGTCCAAGGATACTTTTCATAGATGACCACGCTGCAGCAGCGATTCATTTCCCTCAAATAAGTTTATACATTTTGAGGTTTGAGGCACCGCACGAGCTTGCCACAATGAGAACCATCTGTCACAAGCAGACTGCTCAGCAATGAACACTTCTTTTTTCGAGCACACAGTTCTGCTTATAAAACGCATACAAGAAATCCCAGAATGGGACAGAGTTTTGTTTCAAAATATAGCATAATGTGCAAATTACAACCCAGGATATAAGAAAGCTCTTAAAGATCAAAATAAGACCTCAACTAATGCCAGAAGTAAGGTCAGAAATACCAGCGTTTTAGTGAAGGACTGCATTTCAACCCTTTTTCTGTATATGTTTATCGCTTAAACTGAAGACAAACATGCACACACTGCTTCTCCTTTTGGTGGTACTAGTGCAATTCATCTGATTGATGCGGACTTGATCCCAATAGACACGGGGGCAAACAGCAGAACTGGGACCTTAAAATCCAGATAAATTTCTTCAGACTCATTAGCTAAGCGAAGCCTAAGCAGAGGCTGGTAACTACTAAAATCTTCTGAGGCCCAGAGAAATTCTGCATCTCTATCATTAGCATTAATGATACCCATGAAACTCATCTAAAAAACAAAGAACCAAAACAAACAATGCTAACCTCTTCCTTCTGCTCATCCTGGGGGAAGAGGAATGGGACAAGGATTCGGTTTTGCTGACAGTATCCAGAGCTGCAGACTGAAAGCTGCAATGGCCCACAGGGATTCGTCGTTCTGGTGCGTGCACTATAAACAAGAGCTTTGAAAATGAGCAGACTCCAGCGCGTATTGCCCTGCCGCCTCGACGGCATAAATCAGGAGGCGCAGCACAGCTCCACATTGGAGCTGCCTCCCTCCGGAGCTGCATCGTGGTAACAATGCTAAATACTTGTTGTTGTTGTTCGAGTAAGATCTTTCAGTTGACAATGTCGCAACTTCTCACTGTTCCGCAGCACCGTCCCACTTCCCTGATTTAATACACAGCCATTCTTTTCTTCTGAAATTATTTCAACAAAAGCAGTTTTAGAACTAACTCCCAGTAAATCTGCTGGTGCCTGACTATGCCTCTGGATTAACTGTTGACTGATTTTCATCCTCTTTTTTTCCACTCTGCGAATCTCTTCCTTAATAATACCAGCTGTTAAAACAAAGATCAACAAGATCTCTTGCCCACGCAGTTTCCCTTTGGGCAATTGTGTACTGATTATTAAGAGCGAACCACGCAGTGTTCCTGCTCATCACACGGGTAGCTACAATAGAAAAATAAACAAGTGTGCTGATACACTTAAAAAAATACATGCATACAAGGACAATTTTGCCCTCTTACACAAAAATCACACAAAGTTACAATATTATAATCACACAAGAACCGTACTTCAAATTGTAGTAGTCTGTGGTAACATATTCTGGGGAAAGAAACCAGCTTCTTTGTAAACCGACTGCACGTGGGATGCATCACATAATATCCAAGCAGCTCTGCACATCCTCAAAGCACATGATTTGGTTATCAAACCTTTTCTGTTATAATCCCTGCTGTAAGCACAGAGCTGGAGTTCAGGATCAGGATCAATCCCCTTCTGTTCATTGTCTTTGAAACAGTTATATTTGGGTGGTGGTCTTCTATTTTTTTATATAACCACTTAAAAAAAAAAAAACAGTGACCATGTTAAATTTAAGAGCCCTGGATCTCTTTGCCCAAAGGTGGCCCTTATGGGCTATATTAAAAAGAAAGTAATGCCTAGTATTCTCAGCAAAACCTCTGATCTTCTAATCTCCATGAAATAAATCACCTGTCAGGTGCAGAATTTAGAACTGAGCATGGCTTAGGTCTCTTTTCTATACACTTGCTAACCCTAAAGATTTCATTTTATTTCCAAATAGAAGAGCCCTTACTCCTCTTTGCTGCTGCCTCTGGCTGCAAAGCACTCTGAGGGGTGACTACCAAGCTCCACTGCAGCCCTGGGCCTTCTGGGATGTTTATGCTGACGTTTGGAAAAGAAGGATGTTGTAAAAGTCGCTTTAATTTTGTTCAGCGGGAGGTTGCTGCCTACAGTCATTAAATGTTTTCTACATGTTTTCTTCTGTTTCAGTTGTAGCAATGGCGATATCGACAGTCAAAAACAAGCCCCCCTTAAGTGTGTCTGCAGCCCTGCCCTGAAGTTCAAATTAACAGTGAAAAATCTCTTAAGCTAACTGTTCCCTCCTCTCTTTTCCAAATTAAATGGAACTAACAGCTGATAAAGACTGAAGTACTCCTTTGCAGATGGGGGTTTCAAAAAGCGTTTAATATCTTAAATACCAGGCCATTACAAATACAGCCCTAGATATTTCAAGGACCACTTCAAACTCAGGACCAAATAACATTACTGCTTTGCCTTAAGCATTTCTGTCTACCATTGCGTTCCATTTATAACCCAGAAATGAGAACTGGCACTTCTGCTCTGATTCAAGAAAATGTTTGTTTCCAAAACAGGAGACATATATACATCTAAATCAGAGGTATATGGGAGTCAGGAAATCTAATGCAATGAAGAGAATGAAGAGAAAGAGAATCCCTTTTTGTAAGAAAGGGATTCTGAGCACACAGCAATTTAAATGCCTGCAAATGAAGGCATAAGGCCACCTTAAACACACAAAGTCGATCACTTCAAAGTTTCTTAACTGTCCAAAAATGCATTGCATATTTCGGTATTATCCACTCCCACACTCCACGGACTACAGTCAAGCAACACTGGAAAATAATAGATTAATTCTGGAAGTAGGCCAGAAATAGAGAGTAAATGAGTTAAAGAGAAGGCTGTTTTCTTTGAATGCACCCATTGGGGTTGGCCGCATCGTTTAAGTGAGCAAGAGCCAACACTTTGTACAGCTATGAAAATAGCAACCAAGCCATTTAGCTGATGTCCTGATAAATGTTTTCCTATTACCTGTTAGGTTGCTCATCCCAGCTTTTTAGATGATAAACCCTTCAGAAAAGTGACTAACCCCTGCTGGATCTGCAGACACTGCAGTACTTCACAGAGCAAGGCCTTTTGTCTTTATTTGGACAACAACATAGTTCTGGACATCAAATACCAAGCCTCCAGCTGGACCTTGAAGTACCCCTTCTCCCCTGCAGAAGATGTGATCGCCCATGCAGCCACAGACCCGTCTGTGTTCAACAAACTCAAACGTGACCAAACCCACCCTAACGCACCAACTGTACCGCTGACATCTTGCTAGGGATCACAAACACCCATCTCGGTGTCAGGGCATACATTGCTATCCGTAAATAAGGAGCCCCCGACAACCGAAGTGACAGCATCTTTTCCTTTGGAGGGAGAGACCACGTTCGTTCTCACACGCTCAGTTCAATTCTTTTTCTACAAAGCTTATCCTCATGTAATGTACAACTCACATTAATTATAATTTGAGCTCACATTAAGTCAAAGATTAGATCTGAAGAAAAGTAATCGCATTTCCCTTCGCCAAATAATCACGGTATGAAGCCACTCTGAAACTACCCTGCCCTCCCCACTAGAAGCCTCTCTCAGTTCAGCAATAAGATCCCAGCAAAACTAAATGAATGCACCAAAGTAGGTGGAATAAAGAGGGGGAAATACCGTGCAAAATGCTGACCCACCAAAAGCACACAAAGCATTTGTTCAGCAGTGAAAATGAATAATTGAATCAGAGACAAATTACCAAACAAACATCAATTAAATTACACGCTACAATACAAAAGAAGGTTCTCCCACGCACATCTTGCATTTGCAGAGTCAATAGCACAGCACGCACACAGCCAAGCTACAACCTTCTGTGGATTGTGGCTGAGCCATCGGAGCTACTCGGTCGAGGATGCTTGAGATTCTCCGAGAGGCACAAGTCAATTACAAGCATCTAAAGAGGTACATGCAACTCCATGGCACCAAAGAAACATTCATCCAAGCAGCAGAGATCACGTCACCAAGCTTTGTAAAATAGGAAGAAATAAATGTTTCCTACCCTACTAACTTGGCATTCATGGAAGACGCAAAACTAGAGTTTTGTAACCCCATCATCTTTCCCATCCATGTAGAAGTTCCTGCCAACCTGCTCAGAGCATCTGAAATTGGTGGTGGCAGCAGCGAGGATCTTGGGGTGGCCCATACTAGCGCTGCCTGCACACGAGGTGCTGCACACGGTGCCGACGCCAAGCTCGGCAACAAAGCAGCGGAAAGTGGGGAACCACAGCACAGCCGGTGTGACCAGGTGGTTTGCTGCCTGTCCCACAAAGAATCTCTCATAGGGCCACGCTGTGAGCCCCGATGGAAAAAGTTCAAGCTCAGTCTGCTATTAATCTAGTTTTTAAGGCATAGACAAGAAATAAAAACACTACCCAAATTAAAACATTTGGGACAGCAGTGCAATGGAGATTGGATGAAAAGCTACACGTCTGTCACACCAGTTACCCCACCCCATCTTTCGGGGCTACGTGTTTGCCTAAATCTATTATCACTGAAATAAGTGTCAGCACTAAATGTTTTGATTTGATTCAGTTCTTGAACACTCAGCTGTGACAGCTTTATATTCAGTTCTGAACAGTCAATTGCTATGAGCTCACACTCCTCAGACAGAAGTACAGCTGCAGCAGGTAACAAAACGATGCTTCACCCATCCAGGTAACTCACTGAAATGTTTGAGTTAAATGGGTGCTGTGATTTAGCAATTGAAAACCTTAAAAGTAGACTTTAAAAAAGTTTAAAACTTTCTGAAGCCTTAAGAATCTGTTCACATCCTTCTTGTCCAAGAAGTGCCAGACAGAACAATGTTTTTGAGGGAGAAGGGGGTATTGGTATACTACACACACCAGTTCTACTCTGCCATTTAAGCGTCAACTTGCAAGCCTAAAACATCACCATGGGAAGTACCCATAAAAATACCAGGCTGACTGTACCCAGTCCCATTAAAATCACATTATTTTAGTTTACCTAAATGTAAAGACAACTGCTTTGTCGACATAAATCTTAAGACTGTCTATTGAGATTAAATGCTTATTAAAAGGTGCAATAACGTATCCAAGGGCATTATATAAAAGCATTAATGAGTCCCATATAATAATGAGCTATACAATAAAACCTAGAGCACAAGGAAACTCCAAAACCATTAATACTACTAGGAAAAGGTTCTTACTAACTTTGCTAAGCACAACATTTTTCAAATATAGATCTCAAAATTCTTTACAAAGCTGGTAAGGCTACAGCAAGTAGACAAGAATTTAAAACTCTCTTTTAAGGAGTTTAGAGCCAACAAAGCTCCTGGTATTTTAGTGACACTGCAGGCTCTTGTAACACTGAAGGCATTTACAAGTGCTAGCAAATTAACATGCTGCTCCAACTCATTTGGTGAACAATCTCATTCAGATCTTAAGCTGCTTGTCCTGTGTTCTGAATGTGTTAGCAGGCTGAAAAAATCTGAGGCGCCAAAGATATTTTCTGAAAGGGTGCTACAGTTTTTCAAGCATAAAGCAGCTTGCTGTACTTTGGACTGATTACTGGGACCACGATAAAAAGCATTCCTTCCTGAAGACAAACCAAAACAAAGACCACCACATGAATAGTGACGTTATTAGTTACAGGACTAACACAAACTAGGGTTCAGTGTTATTAAAGTTTTCATAATAAAAATAATGGGAGAGCTGCTGGTCCAGTTCTGAGCCAGCAGTACAGCACACCGTATTCTATAGGAGCATTTCTTAGTGAATTACTTTCCTAAGACTGTCACAAAAAAGCATGCTATGCACAGAGCACACGTGGTGAAATCTTGTGAATAGAAGTATGCCACCACACGATGCTGGTTTCCGCTCTTCTCATGTTCTTGGAAGAGCAAGTAGAGGACTATCACAACAGAAAAATAAACAGAGGGGATGCTTACATTACAACGTGCTAGCTGTGTTGTCCTATCATAGCAATAACAAACTAAGAAGCATCTCAAATCTCTTACAAGTTCGCTTCCCCATACGCCCACCATTCAAAATAAGCAGCTGATAACACAGCAATGACGCCAAATACCGGCGGTTCGCGCATAAAAGTGCTGCAGACAGCTCAAGAGTAGGCTGGCGTCTTGCAAGAGAACCAGAAATTTAGGCCAGCTTGTAGCTATGCCCTGCCAGCAGCAGCAGCAGCATGATGTGCAGAATACCATGTCAGTTGCTTGGGTCGCTCTCTCCTCAAGCAAGGAGGAAAATTGCAGCCCACTTCCAACGTGACTTCTGCATGCTTGGTTCTACAGCATGCTGGAAGGTGGCGACCAGTTCACCCCACGTGGCTACACAGGAGGCAGGAGTCACCTTTGGAACAGCCAAGTGGGTATTCACCATGCAACAACCTGCAAAGAGGGATAAGTGCTTCTTACAGCCCGTTATTTCTGAGCAGGTTCATTCAGGCATCTTGCAATTACTTCTTTAAGGAGTCATTAATGACATAAGTGAAAACATTCTGCCCTCTCTTCATCACCCCTACACAACTTGACAAGTCTAGATGGGGAGGCTTAAGCAGATGCCATTAAATATTGATGTTTTTTTTTTCATGCCTATTTATTTCAAGGGAATTAATTACTGTATCGGAAAAATAATTCTTTGAAATGCAGCTATGACACACGCAGACTTTTTAGAGCATTCAGTGAACACAGCCACTCTAGCAAAGTAAATCCATTTTGGGAACCTATCAGCATATTAGATTGATTTTCAATCTAAGAAGATACAAAGTAAATAACCTATTTTTAATGCGTAACTTCAGCTCAGTACAATAACTATGAATTTACAGTACGGTAACACATCCAACATGACACTTTCTGACTCAGAACTCAAGTCTGCAAGGTTATCACACCATGCTTTTGCTAACATTTCTGGAAACATACATTGCAAATTCTGAATTACATGGTGACTTGGGCTAATCTTAAGAGTAATGCAAGAGGAGAGACACAGAAAAATAGTCTATTTTGGTATAAATAATCTACTCCTTGAAAGAAAGGCATGTGGGGAGACAACGGAAGATAATGGGATAGTAACAGAACAACCGGTACTGCTGCAGAACATCAGAAAAGAGAAATTTTACTTTACCAGAGCTCAAGACTGAAATGTAACGCAGCATCTGCACGTGAAGTAGGAAAGAGTTGTGGTGAGGATAGTAAAGACACAAATGCTTTAGAAAAACATGCCTGAAATGAGGCCTAAGGTTCTGAACATTGCTCTGCCTTGCAAAGACATTGATGCAAACAGTGACAGATGTTCAGAGAGCAGAGTCAGCATTACTAAACTAAGCATGATGATCTACATTTCTTATTAACCTCAAAAAAAAGCAAAGACCCATAAAGCAAACAGACACAACGGGTACATAAACAAAAAGATCAGGCCTTTAGCTCTTATCTACACTCAAGTAATTGAAATTACTCACATGAGTAAGGGCTGAAGAATAAGGTCCAGTCTCTTATGTGACTTAGCTTATCAACGGCTCAAAATACAAGCCATTTCTAAAGAAACTGTTATGCTATAAAGGCAAACTGAGTAATGCTCTACACAAGTGCAAACAATGCAAAACAAAGTTTATCATAACAGCTTCATATTAGAGTGATAGTAGTAGCGAAGTGAAAATAAATCCCATGAGTTTTTCCTCTCCCTGATATTAAAAGGCTGTAACTTAAGCAAAAATAATAAGTTTCACTAGAGATAGACTCCCCAGAGGCATACAGACTGTTCATGTCTTTGCTTTCTTGCCACCCTTATCATTTCTATTCAATTGTAATTTTCTGTCTGGCCTGAAGAAAATCACATGCCTTATCAATTTAAAAAACAGTTGTTTGAAAACACTTATCTTAACATAGTTTAATATTTATACAACAGTAGTTAACATTATCTTGGGACAAGAAGATCAGAAAAATATTTTTTTTTTCTTAATGTGAATAAAGTGTAGAATAAACATATTCCAAATCTGGACTTAAACACAAAGATCAGTTACTTACTGCATTTTAAGAACAATTTGTAAAATGATTGCTTAGTTGAAGTGGATTTCTTAGGTAAACCGAACCACCTATCTTAGCAGAAAGACAAAAATCTGATCTCGATACAGAGGTGTTCTGTGACAGGAGGTGTACCAGTCCTGCAGTAACCCGTATCACCTCCCACTGTTAAAAACAAACATAAACACGTGCCTGCCTTCCTCCTCTTCCCCTTTCACCCACTGCATTTTGTTGCCACTTCGCTGGATTGAAAAGCACACGAGCACAGAAGAAACACCCTCGTTCAAAGAAGCACAACAGGAACCTCCTGCCCAATCTTCGCCATACGTGGATTAGACCTACTGATGTCCACACAGCAACTGGAGCTGCTGGGCACAGCTCCCTGAACATCCCATGACTCCCCAACTATTTTATAACACAGGGACAGACCATTTGCTTGATGAACAGTTGAATCATCTAAAAATATGAGAGGGGATATTCACTTGAACCTACTAGATGTTTTATCTGCCAAGCAGGGGAAGAAAGCTTGGCCTCTGAACCAGGGAGGAGGGAGGGGAAGAGAAAGACAAATGCATACTCACCTATTACACAGAGGACAAGCGGAAGAAAGGGAATTTCTCACAATTTGCCAAGAACATCCCCTCCCTCAACAAGGACACTGAGGTCATTCAGACAGCACCTTCCACTTAACAGAGTTCAGAAGCCAGAGCTTTGGTCCAGAGGTTCACTTGAAACTGTTACCACCCTTAGCCAAAAAACAGGAAACGAGGAGCTCATTTTCCCACAGTTCCTAAAGTTTAAACCCATTTCCCAAATACTGGAGTTCTGGCTGATAAATACAAATGGGTGGGCCATGAACCAGGAGAACTAGGGAAGTTTACGTTACGGCAGGATACCTTGGCAGAGCATCTCTGAAGCCTGAGCTCAGTGGAAGACAAGACGAGAGCATCTGCCAGCTTCCATGGGGGACTTTCCCCATATCTTCACAGGCACGATTAACAAAGAGTCACTCTGAAATAGTCCAACCCTTATGAAGTCCTCAGGTCTTTTGGATGTATTTGTTCTTTTATTGAAAGGACCCCAATATCCTGTAAGATGGGAAGCTACTGCTTACCTGCTTTGGTGTGCAGACTGCAGTAGAATGAGACAAAGTGGCCAAGAAAAGAGGAAGACAGAAGCAGTGTCATATGCTCTACCCCCCCACTTTTTTTTTTTGATTACTCATGTATACAAATGACATTCATAATTATTAGTGTGTATTCAGCAAGGTTACTCACACATTGCAGTTAATTCTTGCTTATGAGCACTTAATATACAGAACAAAACTCAGTCACACTATTTCATTCCTCATCCAAGTTAATGATAGGATTTTCAGAAAAGCTGAATGCAACCATGACATTTTTATCCTCAAGAGACTCGTGTAATTGTAGACTCTGTAAATACACACAAGTAAACACAATCTTGAAATGCTGCAACATTTAAATGTAATACAATATGCAAAGGTACCCACACTTTCTCTGTAGTGACTTGTAAAAAAGAAAGCTGTATTTCCTGGCTTTCAGATGCTTAATTCTACTAATTTAATATGTGGCCATACCTATTTTTGGAATGACAATGGAACACAAAGGAGAGAAAACAAATTATTAATGCAATACCATGAATAGAGCTATGTAGTTCATGGTTGGTTTTTTGTTTGTTTGTTTTTCCTTTCTTCCCTAAGAGAATCTGAGCATTAAGCACTATACCACACAAAGAAAGTGTATTAGTCGTCTTCTTTAAGAACGATTTGTGCCTGCAGCTTTTTTCCTTTTTGTCTGGGGCTCATTTTCTGATTATTTTCAAAATTCTCCTCATCCCAGAAAGCCTCTCCAAGTGCATTAGGGCTTACACATTAGTCCCAGACTGTTTAGTTTAGCCCTAATACCTTGAGGAAGCTTCAGGATGGATTGTTGCTATTCTGATTAAGGAATCAATCTCACCCCCTGCTGTGAAGGCTGAATGAATGCCTTGCCCCCAGAGGGAAATCAGCATTGCTCCACTGGCCAGCAGTTTCCAAAGATTGCATACTCAGATGTATTATGTAGACAGAAAAACACAATTCTTTCATTCTGATTTTTAAATAGGGTTCTGAATTTCTACTATTTTGACACTTAAATTAAAAAAAAACTTGACTCTTCAAGAAGTATGGATTCTAGCTTTTTACTACCCCAGTGTTCCTGATTTATTTTGTTCCCAAGGGTTAACCCGCAAGCAAACCACAGAAGATAACTGTACCAAGCCAACAACACGTTCAACACTCAAGTCAACGTAAACATTTACACTTATATGCCTGAAAACCATACATGTTGAAGAAAGTTTTCTGACCCTGCATGAGTGGAGTGCGCAACTTTGTCGTGTTGTTAATAGTTGCAACTATTAAGTGTTTCAAATCAACTGCTAATAACCAAGATAAATATTTATATTTGTATTGTTTAGCCCAGAAAAATGTTTTTCTTAGCCGGAACAATTCAACACACTCCCACAAATAATATTGCCACTATTACACACCAACTTTTTAGTCAAGACTAAGTATTTTCAAAGAGCAGCACCAAGGGTGCAGATGTAGACTCCAAAGATCCCTAAATTAGGTGCATGTGTTTCCCAACAGCACATCTCTTGCAAAAGTCGTCTGCTTCCAACAATTATAGCTTTCCTATTTCAAGATAGTTTCATGCCAATCATAGTGGAGCTCTGGAAAAAGAGCTTTCAGCAATTTTGCACATAATACTGGTATTAAGATGACAGATGAGAATCCGAGCAGAAGCCACAATGGGAAAGGAAAACAGCTCACAGTCATGCAGAAGAGGAGGTGCAGAGGCGCTCAGAGCTCACATTGTACTGCACCAGGAATGGATGTGTGCTTCCAGGCTGCTTTGCTGGGCTACTTCACTGCACCTCAGAAGATCATACACAGCCACAGAAACATTATTTTGCCTTTAAATAGCTAGGATTCAACCCTATCCCCCCATTCCAAAAATAAGGCTGTAAATCCCCAGGGCACTGATTTAAATAGGAACCGAGTCACACGTATCATGTGATAGGCATTCTCATTACCTAAAGGATAGATAGGCTCGTGCATCTGCCCAGCTTGCAGTTTGGGTTTTCAGGTAAAAAGCACCCAACGCTGATCTTTAAGCACACCTCGATGACTGGTGGGCCGTCCTCCTGGAGGATCCCATGCAGCCTTTGGGATCATCTGATGACAGTGGCTTTGAGAAAAGCAGCACTGAAGTTAGTAACCCACACGTGCACTTCTGAAACACTCAGGGGTTGTACACACCACAAGCTGAAGTGCAGCTTTGCTACACAGTCTTTCAGCTTTTACACGTTAAGAACATAGACCAGAAAGCATCCTCTGTGCAACACAGATGTTTCACACTTCAGAGCTGTAAGGAAACACAGGCTCTTGACCAGCATACCCAAATCCTTCCTCTTGCCCTTCTGTCTACACTTCTCCTGTGACAACACAAGCAAAAGCATCTCAGACACTCAGACAGCAGAGGTGAAAAGACATTTATGGAGTGCTCTATCACAGCTCTCTCACTTTGTCCATTGCCGGCTTTCCTTTCACTATGGCAGTCTTACTTACACATTCTTAATGAATGCCACTCCTATACGCTCCACATTCGAGAGATCAACAGCCCTCATGAGGGCAAGAAACATTTCCCTTCCTCATTTAACTTCTGAGAAAACACACTTCCATTCACTCACTGCTACGTGCCAATCTTTCTTCTTTTTTGCAAATACAGAATGTGTGACTTAAAACAGTTTTTTTTTTCTTTAAGAGAAAACATGATGCAGAGTGAAAAACATTGTCTATATGTATTTTAAAGCTATTTGCTAGACGGCTCCTCAGACCTTTCTGCACAGAGTGAGGGCAGAAAATGAAAGAAATGACTGCAGGATGAAAAAACAGCATGCGTGCTTCTGGATAAAGCTCTCACTTGGGGATCCAGTCAAATATTCTCTCTCAGTGAGTAAAGATGCAAAACGCAACCACAGAAGTCAATGTGCATACATTTAAACCAGTAAGTCAACTCTACTTAAATATTACATGGAAAAAGCCACACAAAAATTGCAACGCTACAAAGCCAAACATGCAAAAGACAACTGCTAGGTCCCTTCACTGCTTGTCTTTCCTACATCTCATCTAATCTTCATCCTTTGCCCCAGACTTCTTCCTTTCCATTTCTCTTTCTCCTGATCCCATCACATTCTTGGCTTGGAACTGCTAATGCGCTGCTCTGTAATTGTGTGCGATCTTACCTCACTCTCCCGGCCCTACCAACCCTGCTGTCCTCACATGCTCCTTAGATAAGTTGTCTCCCTGTTCCTGGTTCCCAGGCCTTCTGGTTTAAATGTCCTATCTCCTCCTGCTGTTCCATTTGCCCGGTTAGCCCTGGTTGTCCCAACCTCCCCAGGTTGGCAATCAGAACCGCGCACACTGCCAATTCCAATCATGTCTCCTCCAGTGACCCCATTCCCACCACCCCCAGCACATCGCTGCAATGCCAGGAACGGTTCCCACGCAAGCAGCTCCACGATTCTGGACCCAGTTCCTACCCCGAGCTCTCCTCCCCCTTCCCCACCACTGCAGGCTCAAGCCTGTTGCTTCCTCTCTGCCCACAGAATCTCCTCCCCCGCAGGCAAAGGTGGCAGAAGAACCACTGCCACTTTGCTCAGCCCCTGTATTGCTCCCTCGCTGCCCACCACCTAGGGCACATGAGGACTTTCACCGTGGCTCAGCACAGCCTTGGACCCTCCTTGGGACCACACAAAGCCCTCCAAGGCCAAAGCACCTCACTCCTACTGCGACTGCCGAAGCCTTCAGCACTGCTATCTCCACTGAGCACTCACAGAGTGAGGTTTTTCCAAAGACTTGCAAGCTTGCCTAATTTGGGCAGATTTTCTCAAGACCAGCAGAAGGCATATCCCTGTTCAAGAGCTATTGTTTGCCAAGCTTCAAATCCTTCCTCCTGTGAACGCGAGCACTGCAGCTTTCCAAAACCAAAGAGGCACTGCATTTAGCACGTGCAAGACACTAGCCCTGGTAACAACCAAATAACCCTGACTAATCTAAATAAAAAAAACCTGTGAGGTAGGCACATTGAAAATGGCACTCTGAGCATGTCAAGTTGGAAACAATTTTAAGCCACAGAACATAGAAGATCCTAACAGAACGTGTTAAAGCAACTTCATGAGAAGAGCCACCAGCTCAGTCTAGAACACAGGCTAAGGGAGAAAACTGTGATGCAGCCAATATGCAGTTTCCCAGAGTTAAAAGAAGCTGAGCATTAGTCTCCAAGAATCCAGCTGGTAAAAAAAAAAAAAAGTATCTCTGCAAGACAAACATTCTCCTGTCACATAGATAATACTCCTTTATCTGCATATCCACAGACACAGTGCAATGCAAGTAAAACTTTCGAACTATAGAATGAATAATTGGTGAGAAGAATTGTACCTGCTGTTCAAAGGGAATAAGTGTAAACTCTGCAAACGACCCTGTCCTTCAGATACAGAGCTACCAGCTGCATTTGCCTCACCAGACATATAGAATACAAGGATTTCATTTTTTTTCACATCTTTTTATGTACCAAGCAGAAACACTTGACAAATATTGAACAAGAGACAGTCGAACGACACGTATCTGAGATAAGAAGCCTACGACGTTATTTCCCCTACAACAACCACCACCCACTATGGCTTTCTTTATGATTATGGGCCACGGGGATGACTAGGTAGCTCACTGGGGGCCTCCCTTCTAAACCAGATATGAACTCTGGGGAGACTCCATTTCAGAAGTTTCATTCCTTCACTTGGATTTTGAAGGTGCCTGGGGGATTGCTGCTGTTCTTTTGGTTGTTTTTCCAATTAGATCGGGTCTTCCACACATAAGAGACAGCATTGCAGTAAGACTGCTTCGCTACAAGCTTTACAGCACACACGGCTACTTCATAACCAGCAAGGAACCCTGAATAATCAGGGCTTCAATTCCTGCACTTTGCACTGCTCTAGACTGCAGGTAATCTAGAAACCCCATCCAGACTTTTTTCCTCCCGTTTTTAGATGCAAGAAGAAACATTTCACCAAGGCTATCCAGACAACACAGAGACAAAGCAGTCATGTAGAAATTCCAAAGGGATCCAAATCACCCCCATCACATCTGCTTGAGAAGATGAAAACTGTCACATCTATACAGAAATGTGTACATTAAACACATACAAGATGGAAAAAAGGAGTGGATTTTAGAGCCAAAACTATTGCTTGCAAAGGAGAACTAAGACTTCAATATGGCAACAGACAACAGTGTTTTTCCTCTCACCAATGTAACTAGCTCATTGTTTAAACAAAGTGTGAAAAAGAAAAGTGGAGTTTATAGGTGTGGAAGGAAGAGGAGATGTTTCATCTGAAAAACATAAGATTATGTTGAAGGGGGAAGTTATCTTAAAATATTTATATGAATGCTAAGGAAAATCAACAGAGCATTGGATTTTGGTGGCTGGATTAGATTCAACGCATAACCAATGTCAGAAGCACCATTTCAAACAGGATGAAAATGAGTTTCCAAAAATTCATGAGCAGGTTACCTTTCCAGCAATCAACAACAAAGGCACTCATGTAAAGCACATTATTAAGTTACAGTCCAGCAGTGGCTCCTGCTCTTCATGTGGAGCATGGCTTTTGAAATTCTGCTTTAGCAGAATGTTTCACAACATGAGTAACACTAATGAGCTGCAAGGAGTCCAGAAAAACATTGTCTCATGTTTGACTGCTTTCCCACATGGTTCAAGAAAGCGGGGGATCTCAGGCAGCCACAATACAGATGGGATGATTCTGTGACTGGGAGGGGAAAAAAAGAGAGATTCTACAGTCTTGACTCATGCTGAAAGATCGTAAATCCCCCGATAGTTAACAAATAGGTAGAAAATACAAGCATAGGCCAGTGACAGAATTATAGAAATCCTTTCTTAAAGCAAAGGAGAATTGTAAATGAAATTACTCAGACACACATTCAAGACCTAGCGACAGAATATTTCTACTCAGCGTGCCTGGAAGCACCACGGGCTGCGTGCGGAAGCCCTGCAGCACAACCTGCTTCGCTTAGACTTCTGAGAGCAGCAGGAGAGTTCCCCCCAACACATCTTCTTACCCAACTGCTTTTAAGATAAGGAAAAAGACTACAGTAGCATTAAAGTACACATACTTACAGGCTGCAGGAGCCTGAAATACCACCCTATGCTAGGCAAATGCACAGAGGTGTGTATTGCAGAACTAAGATACTCTCTAATGACTCAACAACTCTATAAACAATTTCTTACTCAGTGATCTACATATACAGACTGACCACTTAAAACAGACAGTGATCCACCGTGAAATAAGAGGGAGATATTCCTGTCAGACATTTTTGCTACTTCACAATTGTCCAAATAACTATGCAGAATACTGAGCTAATGAAAAGCGTACTCTGCTTTGAAGTGCCCATCTCCAGCATTCCGTATATAGCTTTTACAAAGGGCCTTGGAATCAACAAGCCAAAGTTATAAAATATGATGCATTTACTCCTGACCTCAATTTTTGGTGGTGGTGTGGTTTTCTTTTCCTCCTCCTTTTTTCTTCTTCAGACTCTCACTATTTACTTTTAAGGTGCCTTACTCTGGGTCACTGTGCCTTACATATTTTTGTAGGTCAAATTCCACCAGCCTCTTCAAAATAAGAAAGTTTTAATGTTAATAAATGAAAACCAAATTCCTATTAAAATGCAAAGGGGGGCAGGGACACAGTTCTGCCTCCCGGAGTTGTCAGAATGACATCAAATAAGTTGTAACAACTCACAACCAATTTACAATAAAACTCACTTTTCATAAAAGCACTTGCCGTCACAAACTTTCTATCTTGCAAGCAATCCATCCAACCACCTTTGAAGGTTAGACCCATTACCTTACATTAAGGAATTTCTAATTTTGAATTCAGAGAGAGATAAATAAAAGTAGCCTTGCTTGCTAAATCTCTAATCTGTGCCCTTGTCCCATCAGAGATCAGCAGCTTTTCCTTTCACAGAGATTGAGGGTTAACACCCCAAACCAAGAGCAATTGGCTGTGGGTGGGTGTGAGGGACCATGAGGGCACAAAGATTTTTATTTTATGCACTCAGCTTCCACTGGTGAAACAAGATTTGGCAAATAAAATTAATAATCCAGTGCATCAAACCCAGATCCAGCTCTGCAGATCCTCTTATGAGGGAGCATGCTGACAAGAACAGAGCCTTCATTTAAGATCACATTTGACTACAGTGCCCAGGAAACAGCACTTGGTAATGGCATCAAGGTCAAAGCCGCCTAGGTTCTCCAGACAGATACAGAACGTGACTCACCACTAAATGCAGCACCTATACATTATAAATACTATTAAATAACAATACTACACTCAAGAAAGTTGACGAAATTCAAGACTACAGCTGTTTAAACACAAATTCTGCTGATGGATTAGATACGTGGGTACTGCAAGAGGAAACAATTTATCAGTTACAGGTAGGAAGCAGGCCTTAAGTTCTCAGAGGCGCACCTACATTTCACTGTCTGACTACAAGGAATAATTAGCAGAACGTGGTCTACAACAATCCACTTGTCTTCATTCTGTAAATTAAGAAATTATTATTACTGGAAAAAAACATTTTCTGAGCCATGAAAACATTAGAGACAATTCACATTTATAAGCAGAATTAACTTTATACAACTAGTTAAACTACCCACGAGATGTATTTTTTTCATCCTGAAGCACACTGAACGCTGCAAACAAAAGGCCCAGTCCCCAAAGTATCAGTCACGTGAGGAGTTGGCCAACAGAGCCCCTTGCGTAAAGGCAGCAAATTAAGTCCTTTGCAAATAGACTGCTCACCTTCTCGCAGGTTGAAAGGACACTGACAGCTGTTAGCAGACACCCAGCCACACAAAGGTCAACAAAAACTTGGATTAAATCACATTCTCACCACTTAATCCTTTTTTTTTTTTTTTTTTTTTTTTGAACTTTTTGCACCTCTGAGACACTCCGAGCAAAGAGATGAATCTTCCCACATTTAATCCCTTCACTGCCTGCACTTGCCATGCTGTGAAATGGTGTTTGGAAACACCAGAGGTTTTCCTGGACCACTTAACCACAAATTTACACGTAGCTCCCCCAAACTACACACTGTACCAAAACTTATTATCAAGAGAGTTCATTCCCTTCAATATACCAACTGTGCAGCCACAGCCTTTCCCACTCAAAAGACAAGGACCGAAGGGCTGAGGTTGGTTTTAGCGCAGTTTGCTATGTAATTCCTACCACTTGCTTCCACGGCTCCATCCCACAGCAAAGGCCGCTGGTGAGAGGCTGCTGAGAACACAGCAGCACTTCACTAGCTGAGGCAGAGCAGCTGGATGCGACACACTGGTAACCACGTTCTTCCTCATTACCCAAGAGAGGGGAAGGATGAGACCTCGGTCTGCTTTACAGCCTATCGCCCCCAAAGCCTAGTTAACCGAAGTCACAAGTTGGGTCCGTGCGCTGGTACGCAATCTTCAGTTACCACTTAATGCTAGCATAAGGATTTTGAAAACAGTGTGAATGTGAAAGACTAAACACGAAGCAAGTTCTGTGATCTCCTACCTGCCAGCCCTAAAAGCTACACTTGAACCTGAGTGGAAAACAAAATGTTTCGGCCCCGTGATGTTGCCCTTCACCCACCACTTCCCCCCTGGCTCCCGCTGTTTGGGGTACAGACGTCTGCAGGGGCTGGACAGGCTGAGAGAGAGCACGGCACGGTCACTGTCACCCCGCAGGGCACCCCACACATGGGGACCTCCAATGGTTAGACGAGGCCTTCAGGTTTTGCTCCGTCACACCAGATTGCTTGGAGGCCCTGGCTGATCTCATTATCCCCAGTGTTTAACCTCACACTGGACGCAGACGATGCCCTAGTACCTTTAATAGTGCTGCTGGCTTTGGGTCCCTGGACGCTCACAGGGCCGATCCTAAAATGAAACCAGAAGTCTAGGTTCGAGTGAAATAGCCATCGGAACTTTGCAATAGGGTTTGCAGCCCAGAGGAATAGTACTCTGTTGGGAGGGTGCCCAAGGCTAAAAATCTGTCTTGGGAACAACGTCCGTGTTGCTGAAGGGGTTTTATTGCTTCTGAGGCACACGGCTTTCTGCAAGCAGCTTTTCCCCCCCAGGAACACACAGAAATCCTACCAAATCCATGCACATTAACATGCTATGTGCTCTAAAGAGCGGCCTTGATTTTGCTTCTCCTTCATTACATGAAAGGGGTAAAACCATGAACATGTGCCCACTCCGGTAGATGTGGGCATCTGAGATACAAACTGCAAGCCAGGCCTGACCAAACAGCACTGATCTTCCAGCAGATTTTCAGTTTCTAAACTACAATTGGAAACACTTCTTACCTCCTCAGCTTCCAGTCCACCGAATGGTTGCAGCAAGCCATATCCCAGTCACACCCTAAAGCAGGCATTTGACATTTACAGCACCTGTTTGTATGCCCATTCCCTGACTACCTAAAACAAATACTAAGTTTTAAGGTAAACAGAAATTTATTTTTGTTTGAAAACCACCAGGCTCAACAAAGGCAGCGGCGTACATTGAATACAGGTCGGTTGTGAGGTTCCTTTCCCAGTGAAAGGGGGATATGGCGAGGGTAATCAGTGTTTTGGCCTAGATACCCAGAGCACTGGAAACCGGTGAGTTTTCAAAGCCCTACCCAATTTAAAGCACAGCAAGTCCTGCCAACCTGGTACCTAGAATCATTTAATCTGGTTGCTCAATTCTTTTCCTCAGTAACCTGCTACACTTCTCAAAGCACATCGAAGACATGGAAAATAACACTCTGATGCTACTGAAGACAGAATTTCACCAACAAAATTTTGTGGAAAAGAAGCTGTTACAAAGACATGTCTGCATACACACCTGCAGAGATTACCATGAACAGAAAGGACTATTTATAAGCACTTCTCTGCTTGTTCACATACAGAAACCTCTCGGTATTGCTTGCACTAGCTTGCAAGAACAGCTACTAAATCCATCTTGAAAACTCAAAATTTATCTTTCTGTGTCAAAATTGCTATACCAGCTCATTACTGTAATTCCATTCAAACTATTTAATCTCCCCCAAAGCATCCAAGATGCGGAAGGCAACTGCAGATTTTCCCATCAACATGCCCATGCAGCAGAGCTGTTCAAATACTGATGAATCAAAGTAGCATCATTCCAGTATTTGATCAGTACACATCGCCTCTTACTCTGGAATATACAAGCATACCGCAGCCACCCCTCAGCAAGCATTTTCCCCGTAATTTATTATCTAGATCTAACGAGATCTAGCTGTATCATGACCACAATGTCACGGCAAGATGAGATGCTCACTGAACAGAGCAGTAACGCATCTCCATCTCGGAAGGACAGCATTCAGCACGTATAAAAGAACCATTCCTACATGGAGATGGTTTAAAAGCTTTGATGTGCTTACATCTGAACTTACACTGATTGCCAGGCACAAGGAGACGAACACAGGAGTGAAACCCTGCAGCGCCTTGCAATCCAGATGACGCCCCACCACTTATTTCTGACTCCTCGTTGCAAACACCGTTCCCGTGCCCCCCAAGAAGCCCACCCCACGGAGCAGGGAGCCCCCAGAGCCCGGAGGGCTGCTTGCACGCCTGCTGCCCACCGCCACAGCCCTCGCTAACAGGTTTTGCTCCCAGCTCCCCCATCACGCTGCCAAACATGGCTGCATCGCCTCCTCTTTGTGGCTGGCTCAGCCTTTCCCCTTCGCCTTCTCAAACTTCTCCTACCTGCCTCCCCTCGTTTTCTCAGAGCGGGGCCCGCTGAAGATCCCCACCGGCCTCCTACTTGCCTGTAACAGCTCCGCTTTTCCCAGCGGGGGCTTGGCGTAAACCAGATGCGTTACGCTTCCCACTTTCCAGCCTCGCTTCAACCAAGGAGCCTCTGAGCCCGAGCCCTAGCCCCAGCCGTGCCTGCTCACATCCCTCGGGGCAGCCCCCACAGCCCCCATAGCCCCCCACAGCCCCTATACCCCCTCACTTCACCCCACAGCCCCCTCCCCACATCAACCCCTCAGCTACAACCCCCTCCCCAGCTCCCCTCTCACCATAGCCCCCACACAACCCTCTACCTGAAATCCCCCTACCCTAACACTGCACTTTGGTGAGGGCTGTTGGTGGTTTTTTTATTTATTTTTCCACACGGTCCTCGCCCCACAGCGCACCCGAACGAACCCGCCGCACCCCCGGCTGGATCTCCCCACACGAGAAAAGTTTCCACGAAGGGCGAGTGGGGGCGAGCGGGCAGGGCGACCCCCTCACCCTAACCCCCTTCAAGCTCGCCCCCTTACCCTAAATCCTTTCACCCCTCACCCCCAAAGGAGCCCCGGGGGGGCCGCCTCCCGCCCGCCCCGTTCCCCCTCAGCACGGACCGTTACGGCCCCGGCCGCCCCTCAGCACCCACGGGCGCCCCCTCCTCGCCCCCCTCACTCACCCACAGCTCCGTGCCCCAGCTCATGGCTCCGCTGAGGGAAAGGGGGGG
>NC_048909.1:6332038-6339714 GCF_011077185.1 Oxyura jamaicensis
CCCCCCCCCTGCTATTTTTATTATTTGTATTTTGAAATAAACGTTCCTGTTTGCGCGATTGGGATGCGGGCATCCGCCCCGCTGAGTAAAGCAGCCCTTCAGGCAGGCTGCGGGGAGGTGCTGCCCAAACCCAGCCCCACGCCCCAAACCGACCCAAATCCACAAATATTAAGTCCGCCATCTGCCACCAGCGTGCTCAGCAGGCGAGCACAAAAATAATCAAATTATCTGCTTTCGCATAAATGCGGGTTGTTGTAGTAGCAATTATGCTGGCCTTGCAGAAAACAGCTCATTTCCTTGCCGGAGAAATAAGATTTATTTTGTGCTCGTCTTCCTTTGTAACAACATTTGTCTGAGCTGCGTCTCACATAATCTGATTTTACATTTTTGCTTTTCAGCTACGAGAGATGTAAAAAGAGCTTTAGATTGCTGTTTTATATTTATTGCTGCATCTGTTCATCAAAGATTTGCACGGTGGGTAAAGAAGGGAAGCACGTTTGTTCACCTGAGAGGAAAGGTATCTGCTTATAGAGGGCTGGGATCCTTCTGATGACAAAGATAAAAATTGGCCAGCTGCTGCAGGTTTTATCTGCTTTAGATCAATCCACCTCACCTTTCACTAGCTGGCACTCGGATATTAACTTACATCAGAAGGAATAAAAAAATAATAATTTAAGTGATTCCAACGTTTAGAACAACAAGGAAGACAAGTTTTATGTGTATAATGGAAGTGAATTTATATTTTTCCCCGGTTAGTTCAATTGGTTTGAACTTAAGAGTAGAACGCTGCTCTTCACACAGCTGTCTTTGAAGGGGTGCAGAGAGCAGGCGTCACTTTTGTTCATCATTGAAAGCTATTACTTTTAAGGACTGACTTTATAACAGCTAAGAGACATGCTCTTCAGCTCATTTTACAGAGTAATTCTTCCTGCTATTGCCAACATATTTAAATATTCGTGTCTGCCATGCTGCCTAAAGCACAACCACAGTCTTCCAAGAGCTTGTCCTTCCACGGACTCTCAGAAAAGGGATGCCAAAGCCCGCTGTCCTTCCTTAGGCCTATGTCCACCCAGAACACATCACAAAACCAGACTCACAACTTTTGGAGAGCTTAATCTATAAATACTTGAACAAAAAGAATGTACTGAGTCCAAACAGAGCAGCACTAGTATCATCTGAGGCAAATTTGCTGTGGAATTTCCTTTTGCACAAAGACCTGGGAGTGGAACAAGGCAAACCTGTTACACCAGCACGGGCAGGGAAACCTGTCCACACTGAAAGAAGATAAAAAATGCTTAACTGGTTATAGAAAGATACAGGCCAGAAATGCAAGTTTTTATTTATGATGGAACATTAGAATCAACAATACCAAAACGTATGAAAATTTATTAAAATGTGCGGACAGAGGCTCAAGACAAAAACTAAATAAAATGAATTCCAGATACTTCTGGAAGGAGACTCTCTCCTGTCTTTATTATTTAGTCCGAAACTCTCCAAGACAGGGACTGCCACTTACATTATTACTTTCATTTGTACAGTGCCCAAAACAGCAGGGCCTGCAGCATGATTGGTCCCTAATTGCTAATGTAATTAACAATGATGGGAGCATTACGAGCCCTTTATGTTACAGCATGATGCTGGAAGGCTCAGCAGGTCCCAGGCTCAAAAGAATAGTTCAAAATAACACTTAGAAAATGGATTCTCTCTTTATTTCTCATTTACACAATTCAAATCAGAGCAGTATAGAAGCTAGCGGGGGCTTTCCTATCAGCTTCAGTGAGATAAAACCGTTCAGAGCTGTTGTCTAGATACAGACCTATTCCTGTAAATCCTGTATTTACCCCTCCTGTTTTGATTTAGCATAGTCTCTGAACTGGATCCTAAGCAGAAGCAATTCCTTTTTTAAAACAGAACTTTATCTAAGAGACTCTAACCCTAATCAAAAGCAGCTAGATTAAATACCTTCTAAATCATTTAGCAGCCAAGCAATGTAAAACAAATCCCTAAACTGTAGTTCAATTTAAATCCCTGCTCCCTGTGTCTAATCATGCAAAGCAAAAAAAATAAAATAAAAAAAAAAAAAATCAAAGCTTGCAATAGAAGCATTTCCAGCTTCCAGGATATAAGAGGAAGAGGACCCACCTTTCCCCCTTGGAGTCATCACCCCTGCAGCTGCTTCCCTTTTATTTTTTATAATTCTGCCTGTATCATCCACATCTAAGACAAGTAATGTAGATGTTACTTGTAACCTCTCATACACTGGGACCAAAACAGCACCCGGAAAGGACACACCTTTCCCTAAGGCCACCAGCATTACAGCTGTTTCCTTTCTGCTGTTGCAACACTATCCAGCTCATTCAGAAACACAGCAGGGGACCTTAGTTCTCTTTATGTGTCCTCTCAGGGCCTGGAGGGGCCTGATTAGTACCTGATTAATGCCTGATAAACCTTAATGGTCATCCTCACCTGTGGCCTCCACCTCACACCCTCCACCCATAGAGGCGGGCACCCTATTTAAGCTTTAGCCTGAGGCATGGCTCTCCGTTTGAATTGTGTTGTAGGGGTACTTATTTTATGTTCAACAATAGCTGTGTGTGTGGTTGGCTATAGACTATATGGATGTAGACAGCTTACTCCCCTGTAGAATTGATCTCAGACCTGCCTGATCACTAGAGACTTATCGAGGTATTGCTAGACTGTGTCTGACCTTAGTTACCATCACCTGAAATACTAATTTCTTAATTCAGCATCTGAACTATAGATTAACATCTCAGTTCAGTTTTATCCATGCCTCACTGTTACAAGCTTGCTTGATGACCTGAGCTCTCAGCTGCTGTCCCTTTCTTGAGAACTGAAGGTCTGTGCCCAGCACGGTGAGGCCTCTGCCCTGTTGGCTGCATTATTGTGCTCTGTGGTCTTGAGGGAACAGTGAGCCCTTGCTGCTCCATGATATGCCCTTACCTTCAAGAGATACTTGGATAATGTCCTCGGTAATGTTTTAACTTTTGGCTAGTCCTGAAGCGGTCGGGCAGTTGGATTCTATCTTTGTAGGTCCCTTCCAACTGATCTATCCCATACATTTTATGATGAGGGCATATTGATGGGGATGTAAATTTAAGCATAGAATCTTTTAACATAGATATTCTTTTAAAAATGCCTAGCCAAAGAAAGTGAACATTACAAATTCCAACTTGTAATTCACTTAGTTACAACTAAGTTACAACAGTTAGTTGCAACTTAGTCCCTACAATATTCCAACAGTGGGTAGAGAGTTACAAGGAAAACAAGTCAATCTTCTGATAACTTCCAGTCTGTGGCATAAAACCCCCTGATTCTTATTAGGAAGCGCCTTCAGACTAGAAGAGGCTCGTGAGCAGAACCACTCTGAGTTATAGGGAAAGCCTCCTGCTATTTGGCTGCTGAAGAAGTCAGCGTGGCTGGTACCTTGCAGAGCAGGGCATAAAGCCTCCGCTGCGGTTGCAAGCAACCATTTCTCACGAGTCTGCCTCTGGGTTTCCCAGGGTGGTCTGCGCACAGAAATTATGATCACGTTGTTAACATATTCCGAGAAAACACCTGGAGCAGAGCGCTATCTTTTCAAAATGCGTTCTCTGATGGTGGTCACGTAGGCCGCGCGCTCCGAGGCCTGGTGCTGAGAGGACATCTAGCGGCACGCCCCGGGTGCTGCCCGCGGAAAGAACCCGACTGAGCACCCCCGGGGCTGTCCGCTTCTCACGCTTCCAGGTGCTTTCTGGTACCAGTCCAGGTTTCTTTGGTCGATGTCGAGGTTTCTGTGTTTGTTTTATTACCTAAGAGTATCCACGAAAACAGGGGAAACGAAACTGTAAGAAATAACCTGTAGAGTAAGACCTGAATCACCTCTGACCGAGGATGTGACAAACGACGCAACGTTGCTGCTGTGAAGGTCGGGATTTTTCTCTACCTATTCACCTCACGCTTCACTGCTCGCCTGTCCCAGCCCGGTTGTTTCCCCGGCTCTGGATGAGGGGCGTTGTGCGGCTCTTGCCTCATACGCTAAAAGGGAAAATGAAAACGTTTGAGTTATGAGGTAGCAGAACACTGAAACATTACGTTTATTTACGTTGGTGGCTTTCATAAGGTGGATGTATTGTGTAGCCTTTCAAAAAGGGTTTTAGCAGTGGATTAAACATTTAAATCACCCCTGTTTATGTTGTGTTACTCTGAGCAAGAGACATTTACATTGTGTCACACTTCTTGTGCTGCTCTGAGTAAGGGAAGGAACTGAAGCCAGGCCCCACCTGTGTGAACTTTTTATTTTCAAGTGGAACTGTGGTTCTAAACAGCTTTCAAATAGTTCAGAAGCTTCAAAACCATCCCAGTATGAAAGCTGAAAGCCCTTTGTTTTGTTTTATGCTCGTTTTGTTGAGACAGTCAGTACTCTAACCCGTCGCTTGACAAGCCCCGTTTCTCAGCTGTTTGCGCTGCGTGCCGCTGACACCAACCCACAGGGCTCCCGGTGAGGAGCTGAACCCCGGGCAGGGCTCCTCTGAGGGGGGGGGATACGTGAGGGGAGCGGCCGGGGGACCGCGGGCACGGCCGGGCGGAGGGGCCGGGGCCGGGCGGAGCCGGGCCCTGACAGCCGGGGGGCGGGGCCACCGCAGCCGGGGGGCGTGGTCACGGCGAGAGTGGGCGTGTCCCCGGTGCCTCGCGCCCCGCCCGCTGACCCCGGAAGCGGCGCGGAGGAGGATGCTGACGCTGGCCTGAAGATGGCGGCCCGCGGCGCCGTGCCCGCGCCGGGCTGGGCCGCGCTGGGGCTGGGGTTGGGGCTGGCGCTGCTGTGCGCGGGCCCGGCGGCTGCCCGCGTCCATCACCTCACCCTCAGGGTAAGGCTCGCGCCGCCTGAGGGGAGCGGGATGGGGCCTGGGGCTGGGAGGGAGCCCCCGGGCCTGGTCCCGGTGCCGGTCCCGGCCCTGCTTCCTCCCGTGAGGGCCGCTGCTGCCCCTCGTGCTGCGGGGAGCCAGGGGCTGTGGTGGGGCCGAGGGGGCTCCGGGTGTCCGGGGGCTTCGCACCGCGGGGCTTGGGGTCCCAGCTCTGCACAACCAAGCTAACGACGTCGTGTTTTGCCTATAAAAACAGTCAAAGGAGTTAATAAAGTGCTAAAGGACCGGGATCAGCACTGCTGGAGCGGTTTCGGGTCAGTGCCAAGGCCTTGCAGGAGTTCCCCTTCAGCCGGTGGGACGCGGGGGTGTGTTCCCGTCTCATCTGTAGGGGGTTTTCCAGTCTGTGTGGTGTCCCGCTGAGTGAACGTTGTTGTTCTGCCCCAGGAAAAGCTAACCTTTCTCAGAAACACCAAAGTAGGAAACTTTTGCTGGTTATTTTATTGTTTTGAAGAATTTTTGATCGACACTTGAGTGCTGGAAGAGTTTCTCCCAGGGCGATCCTTTTTTCACTTACATTGTAAACTTTCAGCCTGGCTTCAAGCAATGCGCTCAGCACCACGCACCGCAGTTCCCAGATCCTGTTGGGGCATTTCTGAACTGCCGAAGTGTTTGCTCCCTACTTATGATCAAAGTGGAGTATGGCTTCAGTTTTGTAGATACTCTGCATGAGTTGCAGCACTGACCTGCCAAGCGCCGAGGAAAGCGGATGTCGGACGTTCTTTGATGCCTTCACATACTTGTACAAACAGGAGCTTTATTGTTAGAGTGCAGCCTCTTCATCTGCTGCTTTACAGCGTTCATGGAAACACCAGCTTCCAACAACCGTACCCCTTCACCATGAAACCTCCCTTCTGGTGTTGCTGTCGTTGGCTCCTTGCTGGTGGCAGTGTGTGCTTTGACGCTGTGCCAAGCTAAAGGCCGTGGCTCTGAGCGAGTGCTGGATACGAGGCCTCCACAAACCAGCTGTTGTTGCTTACGTTGGAAAAGCATCGTTCTTCTGTCATCATAATTAACATCCGGAAGTGAAACTTTTTCTGATGTCAGAAAAGTGAGACACGATCAGCACATCTTGCTGTTATTTTCATAACTTTTAATCTTTATAGAAACGTACAAAATGAGGATCTTTTTCTGAGGCTGAAAACGGATCTGTTTGATAGTTAGAATAACCTCATCAAAGGAGACTCTTCCTTGCTAGCACTTATCACCTTCATTAAAATAACGTGGTATCTTAAAAACAAAACACTTTGAAAGTTCAAGTGTAAGAAAACCGATGGAAACAATTTTCAGAGGTTTCCAGAAGTGGGTGGCAATTAGCATGTTTCTGTTTACCAAAAACGTGGTGAGCGGGGCATGTGCTGTGGGTTTGGGTTTTTTTTGGTCTTAACATTTGAATACCGTAATACCGACTGCTTCAGAGAATGCGGAAGTTTGTCCGGATGAGACCTCTGTCAGGTACCCAGTTAAGTTTAATGCTGGTGAGTAGCTGAAATTCGAGGTTTCCAGTGATTTACCAAGAGGAGCCATCCGACTGACAGTGCGGTGTAGCAGTTTGTGGTGTTACTTTATTAAAGTGAGATTGCTTTGTAATTCACTGGCTTCCAAAAGGGAAGTAAAAGCCCTCCTGTTTTATGACACTCTCAAGATTGTGATTTCATGTTAAATTCTTGTTTGGAAGATGTTATTTTCCAGCGGTTGTTTCTGTCCGTAAATCCCTCTGGCCTTTTTATGTTGCTAAGCCTCAGATTTCAATTGCACAAGTTGACAAGACCTTCCAAAGCGATTCATACTGATAGCATCATCCCAGTTATGTTTGGAGTAAATAGAGAAAGCTTCTTTACCCATTCTGTAGGATGTTGGATGCCACTTTCCTTTAGTTGTACTCAAATGGTGCAGGATCAGTTTTCATCCAAGAGGAGTAAAAGAAGCAGGGGACATCTTTGTGGAAAGCAGCCGACAACTTAATCTGTTGGTACAACTGTGACCTGTTAGTAATAAGGCCCGGATCATCCCCTCTTGAAGGGGCATGTTTAGGTGTTGAAGGCATCCTATATAAATTAAAATCTGTGCGTGCTAACAGCTCAGATGCTTACTCATTTGTCCTGCTTCACACCTTTGTTCTAAACACACAATCAAATATTTCTGAAGTTGAGTGGTTATAGGTAAAAGCCAGATATTTCCAACCTCTCGTGAGAGGTGAGACAGCCGTTAGTTAGCCAGCATCTTTAAGCTGTTGATACGCGGAGCAATAGATGCGCTTGGGGAGCGTGTTGTTGCTTGTCAGGATCGTGTCAAGCTGAGGGATTTGTGAACTAAATCTGTAAGCGCTAAGCACCCAAAGCTGATACAAAACCAGGGAGGAAAGTTATATGTTGTCTGTTCATGGGGAGCACGTTGGTGAACCAATGAAGCAAATGATTAAATTGAACTGAAGCTGCACAGTGTTTGCAGGAATTCTGAATGAAGTCCGTGTCTCTGTATTTACAACATGTGACGCGCCTTGCGGCTGGATGACGCTGTATTTCTCTCCTCACCGCCCACATGGTTCTGTCCAGAAGTGGTTAATACCCCACCGGGTGTATATCTAAAAAGCTAGTGGTAATCCTCTGTTCTGACTGAGAAATTACCTGGAAAGCATTGCTAAGTGACCCAGGTGGACTCTTGTTTCAAGCGTGTAAGTGCCTAAAATGCAAAGATGGCACGGCTTTAATGCTCGGTTAAACAAGGCGTCTGCTGTAAGCTGTGCCACTTTTTTCT
>NC_048909.1:6641781-6746497 GCF_011077185.1 Oxyura jamaicensis
GGGGGGGGGCTGTCCCTTAGGGGGTCTGGGCAGAGCAGGGGGCATCGGGATCATCCCCCCTCCCGCAGCCTTGGGAGCCAAAGGGGACGTGTTACAAATCCCAGTGCTGGCTGGGAGGGGGGCAGCAGCAGGGCCCCCTCCCCACGGTGCTTCCCATCAAAGCGTTTTGCCCAGACCCCGGCATTTCCAGCCCAAAGCGGCAGCGCCGGCCTGGCTTCCCACCAGCTCTCGGAGCAGGGCTGTGGTTTTGTGTTTTTTTTCTTTCCTTCCCGTACCCTCCCGCGGCACCTCCCTTAAATCTTTCATCCGCCGGTTGTCTGACCTGCGGGCAGGAGCGCTGCTAAGAGCACCCTGAGAGCACAGCGGGCTCAGCCCTGCGTCAGGCCGGCTGGGGAAAGGGGGGGGCTGCTCCCTCCCTCGCTGCCAAGAATCCCCTGGAGACCTCTGAGCTGGGGGCAGGGGGGGTACAAGGGGAAGCTCCCCGCTCGAGCCGTGGGTACCTGAGTGCCCGTTGTCCCCTGGGCAGGTACAAATCCTGCCCGTGGCCCCGGGGGTGCTGTGCGGATTTACCGGGCGCTCCTGGTGGCCGCAGCCCAGCTCCTTCCCCGCCGGTGGCTTCTCAAGGCCTCCTCGCTGCAGCTGAGACCGGGCAGCTCGCTGCACCTGTGGCGGGTTCGTGCTCCCCCCCCCCCCCGGCCCCGGTAAGCAGGGAGGCCCTGGGAGGCTGTTAGAGCTGAACTCTGAACAATAAAAACTTATCATTAAAAAGAAATGTGTCTTGGCTTCGTGCGGCCTGGCAGCGCGGGGAGGAGTGATTCAGTGGCTTGTCAGCCCTCGGTGTTAGGCACGCCGAGCTGAACAACTGGACCCTCTCCAAGTCCAGCAACTCATTTTCTGCAGAGGGAGCCGGGGCTGTGCGGCGAGCTGGCGATTAATTTGCAGCCCAACGTACCTGGACATAACCCCCAGCATCAGCCTGGCTGCTGGCGTGGGGCAGGATGCTCGGGAGCCCGACGGGCTGGGTGCCCGCGAGGGTGTGGGTGCAGGGTGCGTGGCTCTCTGGTCCTGGTAGGAGCGTGTTTTTGGGGAGCACGAGCAAGGGGCCGGTGGGGACGCTGGCCTGGCTCATCGCTGACTCACGCCGAGCTGTGTCAGCTCGTGTCACCCGTCACGGGCTCTGGCTGGAACTGTGGCGCTGGGGATGCGGGAAGGGGCGTCCCGGCCGGCTGAACCCCGCGGCTCCAGCCCCATCCCCTCCCCAAGGCACAGGCTTGCAGCTCCTTCACCCTGGCTCCTAGTGGAGGGTGCTGCTTTTATCCTCATCATTTCATCTTTAAAGGCCTGCCCAGACAAAGTGGCCCCGGACCTGGACCCCGGGGCTGTGCGGGGTGGGTTGGAGCACCCCATGGCATGGGCGAAGGCTGTGGCCAGGCACCGTGGGGCTGGGAGCCCCGGGGGGACACCTGCGGCGCAGCAGCGGCTTGGCGAGGTGGGGAGGGGGCTTCTGCCGGCAGCCCAGCCTGGATCGATCCACGCAAGGAGGGGATGATTCATGTCTCAGGCTGTGGCCTGAGGGCAAAAACGGGAGAGATGTTTGATGTGAGGATGCCGGCCCTGCTGGGAGCTGCGGCTCCTGCTGGAGCTTCTCCGCCCCGAACAGGCTCTGCCCCTGCTGCCCAAGGGTCCTGGGCTCAGCCTGGGGCAAAAAAAATTACCAAAGGATCTTGGGATTAGATCTGTGGGCTAAAATACGGCATTTAAAGACAGTTTTTGGATGCTGTCGTCTGTGCAGTTGTTCGAGGCAGCGAGCAGAGCTGCTGTGCATCGTGGCTGGCAGGGGCTGGCTCCATGCAGGGTGGCCGAGTCCTCTTTGGGGACAGAGACCTCCAGGGAGCAGGGGACATATGGGACAGGGCTCGGTGCTGTGCTGTCCCTCACCGCAGTCAGCCAGCACTTGCTCTGTGTGCCCAGGACAACGCGGTGTGGGAGCTGGGGATGGATTCTGGTGGGTGCCAGCAGGGCTTGAAGCCTGTGGGTTTGGAGCTTTCGGCGCGGGGCAGAATCCCACATCTCGCAGCCATTTCCCCACCGAGATGCTGGGGTTGAGGGGGGGGGGAGGCTGCCAGGAGGCCGCCACCTCCCCGAGTAACTGCGCGCTTTCCTTGGACGCGTGCCATCAGAGCCGGAGAGCCGTCGCTGCACACACACGGCGTCAGACATCATCATAATATTAATAATGAAAGGGCAGCTCCTTCAAAGATCTTCGCCCCTGCGCCGCGCGGCTGGCGAGAGCACAGAATGCAAAGGAGCTGCGTGAGCCTCATCCCAAGCAGCCGCGGGGGGAGCGCCGGGATGCCCCCTGCCCACCTCCATGCTTTTAATCTGGGCTCACCAAAACCCACCAGGAGCTCCCCAGTGGGCTCCCCGCTGCGGGTTTGGCCGTGGGGGTCCCCAGCTCCTGTCCCCCGGTGCCAGCGGCTGTGGCCAGAGCCTGTCCTGCGAGGGCACAGCGCCCTGCCCAGCATTTAGCAATGCTGCTCGCCGTGCCAGGGTGATTCCTTTCCGCCGGAGCGATCAGCGATCGATAGCTCAGACAAGATGGGCTACCTGCAAGGAGGTGTCTGGGGATGGAGCTACAGCGCCCCGGGGGGGGCCTTCTCCTGTCTTCCCGGGGCGCAGGGATGCTCTGGCACCCCCTGGCCAGCAGTGTCAGAGGTTTTGGTGGAGCCACGAGGAAAAGGGGGAACCAAAGCATCTCCCAGAGGGGGGCTGAGTTGGCCCCCAGCATCCCAGAGCTTCTCTTCAGCTCCTCTGCCTGTGAGATATTTGGACTTCAGAACAGCCTCTTTTAGCCCCCAGTTTGGTCGCTCTTTGGTTTGGTTTTCCCCAGGAGAGTTTGGCTGTGGATGCCCCAGTCTGGGTAGGAAGGAGCCAACCCCCTTGTGCTGGAGCCTGCTGTGCACCCAGCGCCAGCCCTTTTTGTGCAGCCCTTTCTCAGGCTTGTTATTTTTTTTTCCTTTTTTTTTTTTTTTTTTTCCTTTTTTTTTTTTTTTCTTCCCTCTCCAAACACAACAAAACCCCCAAATCCTCCCTGAGTGAGAAGTCTCTTTTTGTTCCTTTTCTCCCACTGCTTGCTCTCGCCGCTCTCTGCTGCGGCAGAGTATTGATTCGAGCTGATTCTCTGTAATCCGCCGTTTCTGTGAAGAGTTGGCATCCTGGAGCCCCCCGGGGGGGGGGGGGGGGCAATCCTGCCCCCACTCACGTCTCACTCCTCTGCCAGTCTTGAGGTGCAGGAAGGCACCTGGGTCCCCCCCATCCCATCCAAGCAAAGCTGGGGGCCCAATGCCAGGTGTGGGGATGGCAGGCAGGGTCGGGCTGTGAAGAGGCTCTGGTTTGGAGCACAGCCAGGGGGGACCCAGTGGGGTGGGTTTCTGGGGCACCCTCCTGCCCCTCCTGTGTCCCCCAGGGTGCCCCCCCCTGCTTGTCCCCTCCTCGCTGCCTCCCCATCCATAGTTACTGCCAGCAAATGGGCCGTAGCTCCGGAAAGCGAGGAGGAAAAATATATATGTACATAAAAAAAAAAACCAACAACACCCAAACAGCCAAAAAAGCCTCCTGAAAGCACAGGCAAGGTTTTAATTTAAAACCTTTTCCTGCATGAAGAGCAGCAGCCCGGGCCATCTGGAGGAGCATCTGCAGGTGTCGGGGAGGCGGCGCTGCCTCCCCCAGCTCCCCGGGGAAGGGGCTTGGGCTGGCGAGAAACACCCCCGGGTGCCCGCGCAGCCTGGCCGGGGGTCCCTGCCCAGCCACCGAGGTCTCTCTGCTTAATTGTTATGTGCTCAGGAAAAGTGCTTATGAGTCCCAGCCGCAAGCTGCAATAGCAACCGAGATTATTGCGAGAGATTAATTCCGGGCTTTTAATTGAAAGTTCGGGAGCAGGGCAGGGAAGCGTCGGCCAGGGCTGGCAGGAGAAGGGACAGCCCTGCCGTGCCCGCGTCCATCCCTAACCCCATTCCCGCTCCAACGCGGCGCTCAATGAAACCCCAATTAGCAGATTACTCGTCAGAGGACTCCTCCATTGGCTGAGCATCGCAGCCAGCATCCTAAAGCCCGAAATCTCCTAGCAACTCCCCTGCTCTGCCTCCCTCCACCGGGCCCCGCTTCCCCAGCCCCCCCCTCGGCGCACGCAGCACCCGGTGGCTCTGGGGGCATCGCTGGGGACCAGCAGGGATCTCAGATCTCACCCCCTGCACAAATCGAAAGATGCTCACACCACGCAGCCAGGCTGCTTGTACGAGGCTCAAATCCTCGGGTTTATGTTGTGATGGCAGAGGTCTGGTTTCTAAACCTGTATCGGAAGGTTTCGTCCTCCCCGCAGGCAGCACTTTGGAGACGTTGGGAAATAAAAACAGGGAACCCCAAATCGTGGCCGGACCTCGCAGCTCCTGCCCAGCCCCGGGAGGGGAAGGCAGTCCCCCGACTTCAACACCAGGCGAATTCCAGCCCTTCGTGGGGAAGTGGATTAGCAGCGGCGAAGTGGCTCTGCTCCTAACCTCTCTGCAAATAAAAACGTCCTTGAAAGTGTAAAATCGCGGCAGGGCGCAGGGGGACGCCCAGGGCCAGGCTGGCTGCGGAGCGGCTCCTCTCCTGCAGCCCCTCCTTCAGTCGGGATCATCCCAATCCTTTTATTTCGGGTTCGGAAGGCTGGAAACAAGGGCTGGGAAAATAGCATGTTGTTGGTTGGAAATTAACATTTGATGTGGGGAAAAAGGAAAAAAAAAAAATAGATTTTTTTCTTAATGCCTTAATATTTACAGGCTGGGAAATGCGTCCGCAGATCACGGAGTGCTGAAAAGGATAAATCACTTCTCTTCCTTTAATGTGCTTTGTTGTGCTTTATCTAAAACACAGTCATAAAATTACCAAATTGAAATTTTAAATGGGGGGGAAGGGGGAATATCTGGAGGGTTTGCTGCTGCTTCTGTTTTCTTATTGCCAAATAAAATACAATTAAAGCAAGGTTTTATACGCCAGCTAGCTTAGCTAACACTGGCTTTCTGACGGCATTTTTTTGTGTCAGCCAATGAAAATAAATGGTGCGGGATTACCAGCGAGCATCCAGCCTCTGGGGCTGGAGGGGGGATCGGGAGCAGCAGGCGTTTTGAGAATGAAACGGAGGGATTTTAGTCCCGCTCCAAGTGGAAATCTCCAGGGACGTTCAGCCCGGAGCGATGCTTTCCCTGGGCTCCCAGTCCCCACCAGTGCCTCCCAGTTCAGCCGCTGCTGGGGGGGACAAAGCCATGCAGGGCTCCCAGTGACATCGGGGTGACCCAAGCCTGAGCCCCTGGGTTTGTCCCCGCTCTGCAGAGGGGCTGTGGCAGCTCAGCCGCTGACGGCTGAAATCCCTGTGGAAATAGGATCGGGCACCGCTTCCCAGGAGAATACAAAATCAGAGCCCCGGCCCCAGTGCGGGGCGCCACGCGCTGGGATAAGGACACGGTAGATCACGTTATGGGGGTTATTTCTCCTGCTTTAAAGTCTAAAGGACGACAACCACTCCCTGATTTGTCACGGAGCGTCCTGCAGCCGCTCGTACGGATGGCGAGGGCTGGGGGCTGTCGTGGTGGAGGGGCAGCTCATCGCAGTGACACGGGGCCGGGGGGGGGGTCACTTAGCGAACGAGGGGGCTCCAGCCCCTTCCCTGGGTTATGGGTTTAGCTGGGAATCTGTCTGGGGTGACCATCTGGTGGCATCTGTGCCGCTCAGCTGTCACCCCGCTCCTGGCAGCGGGGACACGCGGGGCACCCCGTGGTGTTGGGGAACAACGGGGATGCGCCCGGGGCTCGGGACCACGGCACAGGGGTAGGGGGGGAACCGTGCCAGGCACGTCCGTGGCTCCTGCTGTGGTGGGGATGGACAGGCGGACGGGTGGACAGATGGGCTAGCATGGGGAGGTGGAGCAGGAGGGACAGATGAGCCTCCTTAGCAGACGAGGCGGCCTCAGGTGATGCCAACAAGCCCATTACGGGGGTTTATCAAGGGAGGCCGCCCGTTTTAGCTGAGATGCTGCCTTTGGGCTGGGAGAGCCTCAGCTCCTGCTCGTTAATTAGAAAGGCTGCGGGGAGGTTTGTGCTGGTTGGCCTCAGTGAGCAGCCATAATGTGATGGGCGATTAGGGACTCCCAAGCTTTTCTGTGGGGGTCGTTAAGCTACGGATGGACTCGAGCAGGGAAAGGGCATTTTTGGCTGTGCCTGAAACCGACTGATCCTGCTGCTGCCCCTGCTCGTGGTCCTGACCTCCCAGGCCATCAGGAGGTGAGTGATGTGCGTGCTGGGGACAGCCAGGGCTCGGTGTCACCCCGGGTCCCTGGGCTGGGTCCCTCAACTCGTGTGTGAGATGGAGAGCTGGTCAGGCTGAGAGAAGCTGGGATGTTCCTCTTCTCTGCCTGGCACGTGTGCAGAAAATCTGGGCACGGTCAGCTCCAGAAAGGGAGCACATCCCTGTCCCATTCTCCTTTTGCACCCCGAGGCACACAAATGTTATGGCAAGGCAGGGACTTGGCAACAAGTCAGCCAGGTTTTGCCTCTGTTCTCCCTCCTCTTCTGCCTTGGCAAAACTTCCTGCAGCGCCGCAGCATCCTGCCACGGCACGGTCTGGTTGGCATCGCCTGCGCTGTATTTATGGCCGCGTTAATTAAATATGCTCTGCAATCAGCGCTGTGCACGACCCTGCTTCCCGAGATGAGGCTGGGCTGTGATGTGCCATCACCGAGCGGGAATGTGACTGCTGCCGTCCTGGGGAATTTCTAACGGAGATTTACTCATCCCAGGCCTCCTATTTCTCCGTTTCATGACATTTTGCAAAGTTCGGGTTTACAAAATAAGCTGCCACAATGAAGAGATGCTCCAGATGTTATTTACTCTGCATGTGACACCTCCTGCTCGGCAGGGTCTTCATCCCGTTCCCTGTGGAGCCGAGGATGGGGTGCCAGCTCAGGGCCACCACATCACCCTGCTGCAAAGCCCCTGGTGCTGGAGATGCTCGCCCTGTGCCCACCTCGGTGTGCCCGGGGAGAAGCTGAGCTCTGCGGCTGTGCTGGCCAAGCCTGCCCCTAATCCTGTGCCTCTCATGGGGGAAGGACGTGCTTGGAGCAGGAGGATGGAGCACTGTCCCGATGCCACCCTGGAGGATGCAGCATGGGGAGGTCGGGCCCCTGCTGCCCTAGGGGTGCCAAGTGGGGTGCTGAGCCTGTCTGCTTTTAGAAGTAGACGTGGGCTGAAAGGGGCTGAGGTGATGTGGGTGTGGGAGGCAGGCGGGCTGCTCGCCCTGGGTCTCTGCTATGGGCAGAAAAGGCAATTTTGGTAACTTACTGGTGGCCTGAGCTGCTCCAGGAGGGTGGAAATCCCAGGGCTGGGTGGGAAGGAGAGGGGCTGCCAGGCCGAGTGTGCTTTTCCTTCGGGGCATCCCTGTGGTGCCAGAGCTTCCCAAGCTGCTCACAGCACCTGTTTGCATCCCATACCCAAACCCTGCAGCCTTGGGCAGGTGGGACATGGGGCAGAGTGCCAAGCCTGGTGACCAAATCCCCTGTCCTCTTCCTCAGGATGGAGCTCACCAAGGGAGCCTCGTAACCAGCTACAGCAAGGGCAGCTCATCCTTTCTGGGGAAGGATCTGCTGGAAACCAAGCACGCGCCCACCTCGTGGTGCCCAACCCTGCTGCAGACCCTCGATGCATCCCTCGTGCCAGGCTGCCTCCTGGTGCCATGGTCCCTCTGGAGGGCATGGAGCCACCTCTGCCCTCCAGGTGGTGGCACCAGGTTGGGGTGAAGCTTGTGCCCGTGCCCAGGTGCCACCCAAAGCCCTGCCACGCTCCCACCACCGCTCTCCTGGCTGTGTGCGGGGTCGTGGGAGGGACGGAGCCGCGGGGTCTCGCACACCTCGCTCCCGCCCCAGTGCCTGCCTTGTCAGGTCTGATCAGGAGGAGGATCAGTCGGCCCCGCGCGCTCTCTCCAGATTTAATTAACGGGCCTTTCATCTCTACCCTGAAGGAATCTGCTATCTTCTGTCTTCTTAATTAATGTTCATTAAGCAAATCAGAAGAACGTTTTCTCCCCACCGCCTCCATGGCTCTTAACCCTTACGAGGTGCCAGGTCCATGCCAGGGCAGAAGGTTCCTGGGCTGCGAGGACATCTCCGGTGGTGCCTGGGCACAGGAGCCTTGGTCTTGGTCACCACGTCTCTGCCTCGCTTGGACTAAAGTGAAAACCCCTCTGGGTGCAGAGGACTTGAGCTGAGGTCGGGCCCCGCTCTACTGGGGGAAATGGGGAGATTCCCAGCTCTGGCTGCTCTTTTGGGCATCCCTGTCCGAGCTCTTCCACGTCCTGAAGGACAAGGGGCTCCCCACTGCCTGCTTTAGCTCTTTGTCCTGGCTGGGGAAGGGGACACATCAGTGGGCTCGGGTTTTGTTGTCAGAAGTCACTGCCCTGACCTGGAAGGTTTCCTAGTGCAGGAAAGTTGGCTCCAGCATCTTGTTCTCAGAGAAAATGAGGTTATTTGGGGCTGTTCCTGTGGCCTGAAGTTGGGTGTGGTAGTTATTTTTTTTAACCTTGTCCTTGGTGGACACTCATGGGGATGGGGTTTGGGCCAAAACCCCTGGCTGATCTTCAAGCTGCACTGGGGTGGTTGCTCATCACCAGGACTGAGGGGAGATAAATGTAAAAACAGGCCTCCCACCTCCCCAGTTTGCCATCCCATCACCGAAGGAACCTGACAGGAGGGAATTTGCTTCCTCTGCATGGAGGTGAGATGATTCCAGCCAGCCTCCAAGCCAAGACACCAGCAGCAGCTGCCCCCCAGGCAGTGCCAGGCCACAAAGCGGGACCAGATCCTGACCAGGGCACCCGTCCTGGGCACGGTGAGCATGGAGCATCACCTTGGGACAGGTAAGAGCTTGTGCCATGAGGGTCTCAGTGGCTGTGGGGTGCCAAACCCACGATGTGAGAGCACCTCTCCAGCACGCAGCTGGCAGCTGGAGCACAACACCTGGCGAGCATCACCCATGCAGGCTGGTGGCAGAGATGCTCAGGGTGAATACCGAGCTGAAAACCCTCTTTATTTTCTTCCCCAGAGCCCGACAGCGGCTTTGCCACTGGCTCCCAGGCAGCGAGGGAAGGCTCGGCGCTGGGAAATTCGCCCCCTCCGGCGGAGCTGTCAGGGCCCGGGTCAATATATGTTAATGGGGCTTGGAAGCGGCGCCGCTGCCCGAGACCTCTGATTCACAGCTCCCCTCTGGTGCTTTCTCCCCGCAGCGCGCACAGAGAAGGAGAATAAAATAAATAAGAATGGAAGGGAGAGGGAGGGAGCGAGCTTAAATTATAGATGAGGGCTAAGTTGCCCGTGCTTCTGTGGGCAGAGCGGGGGCAGCGGCGGGGTTCCCCTGTGCACCCCGTTTCTGTGAGCGCACCCAGTGTGGAGCGGGGCTGGTGGAGGGTGCCACGGTCCTGAGTGGGATTCCCTTGGCACAGGGTGTTTGTGCAATTAGGATGCCCTGCTGAAGGGGTTTGGTGGCCATCTGGGTCTGGTTTGGCCACCCCATGGGGTCGTGCCTTTTTCCCTGGCTCAGGGGACAGGGCTGGCCCCGTGGCAGCAGGCAGGGATGGGCCCCCACCTCTGGGTGCTGCTGTGGGGGGGGCACGGGGTGGGTCACAGACCCCGACTGGTTGGGGTGGATGGGGAGCTGTGGGGTCAGTGTGTGGGGGAGAAGAGGGCACTGGGGTGGTGCTGGGTCTGCTTCAAAGCCTTTCCCACACCCTTCTTGGGTTTCAGGCTGTGAAAAAACTGGTGACCCTCACCAACCTAAGGAAACCCCCCCATGTTGGGAGGGAATCCCCGCGGGCTCACCCCTGGTGCTGAGAAATGGAGATGCTCAGCTCCATCTCAGCAGCCGAAGACCCAACCCCCCCCCCCCCCAACCCCAAAATGATGGGGTGGGGATGCACCAGCCGGGGGGGGGTCTTGATCTGCCCAGCCCCCCAGCCTGGGGACCAGGGTGGCCTGGGGGAAGCTCCCACCCCGCAGCCCAGTGCCGCACGCAAAGCTTTCGACATTCCCAGCAGCTTCCACAAGATGGACCTCGGAGCGAGAGGAGGTGCCGGGCAGGAGGGGGGGCCTGTCCCATCCCATCCCTTCCCATCCCATCCCATTTTGTTCTATCCCTCTTGCTCCCACCGTGCCAGCCGGAGGAGCCTCAGCGTCCTGCGAGGCGAGCCCCGGCATGGCACAACCTGGGGGGGCTCTGCCTGCTGGCCCTGCTGGGGCTGGGCTTTGGGGCGGGGGGCTCTCCAGCCTGCCACGACCCCCGGGGCCAGCCCCGTCGCTGCATGCCTGTTTTTGAGAACGCCGCCTTCGGCCGTGCCGCCCGGGCCACCAACACGTGCGGCTCGCCCCCCCGAGGACTACTGCCTGCAGATGGGCGCCCGCGACGCCAGCCAGCTGTGCCAGCGCTGCGACGCCTCCGACCCCCGGCTGCACCACAACGCCTCCCTCCTCACCGACTTCCACAGCCAGGAGGAGAGCACCTGGTGGCAGAGCCAGTCCATGGCCTTCGGCATCCAGCACCCCAACTCCGTCAACATCACGCTCCACCTGGGTAGGCGAGGGAAGCGGAGCGCATGGGGTGCTGAGCCCCCCCCCCCCGGGTGCTGGGGGGGGGGGTGGGAGCTGGGTGGGAGCTGGTGGTGCTCCGGCATCCCAGTGCTGGTTTGGGGTGGGAGGTGGGATGGTCCACACCTCCACTTTTTGGGGTGCGAGGAGGGAGGTGCCCTTTAAGTGCTGCTGATGGATGGCTGGGAGGACGTGTGGGGGGGGTCTGCCCCATCCCGCAGCCCAGCCCCGGTCCCTTACAAGGGGCAGATGCCGGTGGCCGTGCCCGCGTGCTGCTCCCCACCCAGCTGTGCCCAGGCCACACACTCCCCTGTTCCTCTTCGTAAAGATCATGTATTTTTGTGGAGCAGGAGGCAGGCAGGTCCCTGTGCCCCCACCACCCACCTGGGAGCCTTGTATGCCTTGGGTAAGCACTGGGGGTGCGAAGCCCGTTCCCCACCATCCCAGCACATTGCCGGGGATGCCCCATATATCTTGGGGAGATCACAGCTGTACAAACACCATGGAGCCCCAGCAGGTTTCCCCAGCTGAGATCTGACCCTCTGTTTTAAATATTGGGCAAGCCTGCATGTTCAGAGGGTGCGTAAAGCCTATGGGATCATGCCTGGCATTTTAAAAAGTTTTTTCATTTTTTTTTTTTTCTTTTTTTTTTCCTCCCTACATTTTGCTGCCATCTAAACTATCTTGGCTACCAGCCAGCACTGTAAAATCTTCATTCTCTGCCGTCTCCTGCCATCTGCATGCTGAAGGGGGGTAGCGAGGGGCTGCAGCAGCAGCGGCACAAGCAAGGAACGGGGCCGGCCGAGCGCTGCGTGGGGCCGGGTCTGTGCCCTGCGGGGACAAGGAGCTGCCCGGCTGGGTGGAGGTCACCACGTTCCCAGCCCTCTGTGAGCGGGCAGACATCTGGTCTGTGTCCCAGGCTGGGCAGGGCTCCCCACCGTGTGTGAGAAGTGAAGTTGGAGGAGCCGGCCCTGCTCCTGCGCACCCCGTAGGAGGGGACCTGCCGGCCCCTCTCCCACCTAGCACAGGATGGGGCCACCCCAGAATCGGGTATAGGTGACCTGAATGCAGCTGGCACTGCTGAGCAAGCCCCCGGTGCCCCCAGTAGCCATCCCCAGGTTGGCTGGGTGATTTTGCAGACACTGGTCCTGGCTCAGCACCCCAGAGCATGCAGGCTTCTGGCACGTTGCATGCCCCAGACCCCAAGTGCAAGGCTCGCTTTCCAGCCTCTGCCTTCCTCCTGCCTCTTCTCAGCTCCTCTGTGGGCTGGCGGTGCCCTGGTGCACCCTGCACCCGTGTTCCCCACGGACCTTTAGGCCCTAATGCTGCACTGAGCTTTTCTGCAGCCCTGGTCCCTGCACCCCTCCCTGAGCCAGCGCACCCTCTGCAAACAGAGCTGGTGCCTCTTCTCCCTATATGCCTTGTATACCTTGCTGTGCTAAAAAGTGCCGTTTTTGTGCCCAGCACGTTGCTGTCTCACCTTTCCCAGTGCCCCTGGGCCCCGTTCATGTCCCAGCTGCAGGTGATTTTATTGTTGTTTTAATGCTTTCACTTGGGTTATGGGGGAAAAGCCCAATGGGCTGTGCTGATCCCAGCCCCACAGCCCCTGGGACATGGCCCTGGACACGTCCTGGCACCCATGCCAACCGTGACCCACGTGGCGTGTCCCCAGCAGCCCGTTTGTCCCACTCCGATGTGGCCAGGCACCTTGTAGGGCCCCCAGCACGATTACCAGGGGAGCTTATTAAACAAGGTTTGGAATGAATTGGACGAGACGTGTGTTTACCTGTAGGCTGTTGATTGGCATTAATTAGATTATCCTCCCTTAAGTCTGGCTTCTCTGCAAGGCTTCGGCTGTGCCGTTACAGTGCACAGGCCTCAGAGCAGATCAATAACCTCAAGCGCCTGTGGCTGTTGCGTTTCCCCTGCCAGGCAGCAGGGAGGAACCCAAAATATCTGCAGGCTTCAAAGGCAAAAGGCACCGGAGCACCTCGGGTGGCTCCTCGGCAGCTCCCCGGGTGTGAAAGTTGGATGTAGGTGTGCTGGGGAAGGGAGCATCTTCGTGTCTGTGGCCCTGATGCTGATTTTCCTGCGGGATCTGAGCCAGCGATGGGCTCCTGGAGCTGAGGCTGGGGGCTGGAGGTGGCTGTCCCCCGTGCTCCTCTCCAAGCTCTCCAACCCACAGCCCCCCAGTGTTTCACCAGCTGCAGTTTCACCCCCAGGGGAGGTGAGTGACCACTTTGCTTGGAGATAACACAACGGAGAGGGGAACACGGGCATCCTGGTGCTGCCATCCCCTCCCTTGGCCACCTGCGTGCCCACCCACGTCCCCGTCCCGTGGTGTCCCCACCCCACGGCGTGCCCCTCTCCGGTCCGTGCCAAACCTTCCCTTGCAGGAAAGTGACATCCAGCCTGCGGTCACGGGCTGTGTTCGGGGTTTGTTGGGAGGAAGCGATTGCAATTTGGCTGATTAGAGGGACTGTCTGGAGAAAGCACGCGTTCATTCAGGACAACTGCAGCGAGCTTTCTCCGCCCGAGCTCCAGACCCCGAGCCGGCCTCCCTGGCCCTCCCGTCCCCCTCCCCGCAGCGGGGCCGCCTGGGGCAGGGGCTGTTTATTGACACAGCTCCCAGCTCCGGCCTTCTCCCAGAGGAAAGTGCTCGGCGAGGCGACTGCCCCGACCCTTCTGTTTTGGTAGGCGTCCCCCGGGGCTGCGCTGTCTGGGAACCGGCGCCCGCTGGGGCTCCCTGCAGGGTCTGGGGCAGGGGGCACCCCAAAAAACATCAGCAAGGCCAGGGCCTGGTGGATTTGGGGAGAGGTGCAGGGGAGCACAGAGGCAATGGGGTAGCCCCCAATGACCGTGCTGTTCCAGCCCCTTCCCAGCCGTGGGCACCTCCCTTTAATCCCGCGTCCCCCCGCAGCCCTGATGGGAGGCAGCTGCTTTCCCCAGCGCCGGTAGCCGGGCTGGCTTGGCTCCCCCACAGCCAAATCGCGGTACATATGCGACAGTATTCATATGGGCCCAATTAAAGGCTTGTTTTCCTAGTCCTGGAATAACCCCTCTAACATTCCCAACTCATTATCTTTTCAAATAAAGCCAAAACCTCGCAGCTAATTGTTTCGCGCTGTCAGGAGCGGCGCTGTTATGGAGCAATCCAGTCTTTGAGCCGCTCCTTCATCTCTGGCAATTAAACGGTTCTGATGTTCGCTTTGGTATATTTCCCCTTTTTGGTAGTTCTTTCAAGTGATTTCAGAGCTGTGTGGCCACTCTAGGGACTGGCATCCTCCATTTGTCTTCAGCCCAGCAAAGCCAGCAGCAGTGCCAGACCCCGGCGTGCAGCTCCCTGGAGAGGGACCGGCCTTGACCCCCTCCACCTCTCCATCCTGTCCCCAGTGCGGCTCTGGAGCTGCTGACGAGTGCCGGGGGCCTGATTCTTCCCATCCAGCTGCTGGGCAGAGCTGGCTTTGCACCATCTCCTGGCCCATGCAAACTTCCTGGTGCCTCCGCGCAATGACCGGGAGGCTGCAGAGGGGGCAAGAGGCGATTTGGGGCTGGGCAGGATCGGGGCTGCATGGAGCAGAAGTTGGTTAAGGGCAGCTGGACGGGAGGAAAGCAAATTCCGCCTGGCACAGAGCTGTCACTGCCAGCTGAGCAGCCACTTTGCTGCACGGTGCAGCTCTTTGTGCCTCCGGAGATGCAGACAGGGAGGAAAGGGGTGGGTTTCAGGTGGAAACAGCGATTGCAGGGGATGTGGGCTGGGGATGTGCTCCCTGGGACCAGCGCCATGGGGCCGTGCAACCCCTGCGGGTGCCCCCCTGTCACTGCAGTGGGGAGAGGGGCACGGTGCCTGGCCTGGGCGGCAGAGCAGGGTGATGCCAGCAGCCTCACGGGACAGGGCGCTGGGACAATTTTGCCCCTGTCCCTGGAGGCCTTTGTGTCAATGAGGGCAGGAGATGGTGACGGCGCAGGGGGGGGGGGGTCTGTCCCCAGGCAAGGCTTACGAGATCACCTACGTGCGGCTCAAGTTCCACACCAGCCGCCCCGAGAGCTTCGCCATCTACAAGCGCGGCCGCGCCGACGGGCCCTGGGTGCCCTTCCAGTACTACAGCGCGTCCTGCCACAAGACCTACGGCAAGCAGCCCAGGCACTACCTGAGGCCGGGGGAGGACGAGCAGGTGGCCTTCTGCACCGACGAATTCAGCGACATCTCCCCCCTGAGCGGGGGCAACGTGGCCTTCTCCACCCTCGAGGGCCGGCCCAGCGCCTACAATTTTGACGGGAGCCCCGCGCTGCAGGTGCATGGGGGTGGGAGAGGGGTGGGTGCACGGTCACCGGGGTTTGGGGGGAAGCACGCGTGTTGTCCTGAGCCCCCCCGGTCAGGATGGGTGCAGGATGTGACCTGGTTGGGGTGGGGAGCTGGTGGCCCCGACCCCTCTCCAAGACGCCTTCCGCATGTTCCCTGCAGGAGTGGGTGACCGTCACCGACCTGCTCATCTCCCTGAACCGCCTCAATACTTTTGGGGACGACATCTTCAAGGACCCCAAGGTGCTGCAGTCCTACTACTACGCCATCTCCGACTTCTCCGTGGGCGGCAGGTGAGGGGCAGCCAGGCAGGACGGGACAAGGCTGCAGGGTTGGAAATCATTCCGGGAGCGTGCGTGGGGCTTGTGGCAGCTGCTCCCCAGCTCAGGCTTGTTTAATTGCATTTTGGGGGCAAACTACTCAGATGTGCATATGGATTCTCCACCTGCAAACCGGAGCTGGCAGTGCAGTGCTGAAGTGGGGAGCCCTTTGAGCTGCACGGGGAGGAGACCTTTCCCTCCAAGCCCTCTCCATTTGCCACCAGCTCTGTTTGCTTTCCCCTCTCCCAGCCCCATGACTTTTAATGTCACGGGGGCTCCGCCTGTGGCTCTGCTTGGCCCCTGGGTGCAGGGGAAGAGCGGTCCCAAGGCACAGATGCTGGTGGGGTCAGCACAGCTGCAGCCCCAGGAGCTGAAGCAGCCACCGGTGGGGTCGGGCAGCTGACGTGGGACAGAGACATCGGCAGTGCCCGCTCGGTGCTGTGCTGTGAGCGCCCTTCCCTGGGCAGGGGGTTAGGAAATGGGCCACCAGACACCACGCTCCACCCCGGTGAGAGCCGCCTGCCCCCAAGCAGCGAGGCCAGGGATGCTCCCAGCTGGCCGGGAGCCCTCTTTGCTTTCTGACCCTCCTGGGCTCCGGCAGCTGGAGCTGGTTAGCATTCCTCACGGGCCACCCTCAGTGTGTGACCTCCCAGCTGGCCGGGCCGGCAGCGCCTCGGGGACAAGGCGGGCGGCCTCGGTGCGAGCACAGCCCGAGCTGTCACAGCCCGAGCTGTCACTGCCCCACGGCCACAGCAACGTGGCCACCATCCCACTGCAGCCCATAGTGGTGCTCAGAGCATCTCGTCCCCACGCCGGGGTCTTTCTCAGGTGCAAATGCAACGGCCACGCCAGCGAGTGCGTGCCGGACGAGACGGGACGGCTGGCGTGCGTGTGCCAGCACAACACGGCCGGCACCGACTGCGAGCGCTGCCAGCCCTTCTACCAGGACCGGCCCTGGGCTCGTGGCACCGCCGAGGCCGCCAACGAGTGTCTCCGTGAGTGGCACCGGGGGGCTGCGCACGGGCTGGCGGCGCGGTCGCGGTGTGCAGTGAGGGAAGGAAGCGCCCGCACCATTTTGCAAGGCTGCTCCGACCAGGGAGGGAGGATTTACACCCCAGGGCCCCCATTCACAGCACGGCCCCTGCAGCATGTCTTCACCCCACGACTGCAGCCATCTGCCCCAAGCATGGTGCCATACTTTTAGCACCATCCATAGCTCGTGCTGCTGAGCCGAGCATCCCCTCCGCCCCAACCCACCCCCAGGGCTCATCCCCGTGGCCCCCGGGGACCCAGCCTTTGCCGACCACCCCCCGTGCCTCCCCCCAGCCTGCAACTGCAGCGGCCGCTCGGAGGAGTGCTTCTACGACCCGGAGCTGTACCGCCGCAGCGGGCACGGGGGCCACTGCCGCCACTGCCGCGACAACACGGCCGGGCCCCGCTGCGAGCGCTGCCGGCAGAACCACTACCGCTGGGAGCCTCGGGCCGCCTGCCAGCCCTGCCACTGCCACCCCGCAGGTGTGTGGGGTCCTGCCGGGCACGGAGACACTGCTGGGGATGGGGAAGGTGTGGGAGGGAAGGGTTTGGTCGGTGCTACCCAGCCTGGGGATGTCCCGTTGTGCTTGTCCCAGTGTTGTTGTACCGCTGGGTTTTGCCAGGCTCGGCTGGGAGATGGGGTGGGACTCTGGAAAGACCCAGATAGGGGTTTGCGCCCCGAGGAGTGAATGTGGCCATCGCTGCCCATCTGCCCACTGCCCTGTGGGGATTTGTGCAGCTGCCAGATCATACAAAACCGATTCCCCACACTCCCATCACCCCGAGAGGGTAGAGCCGCCCTACCCAGGGCAGGCTCCTCACTGTAACATGTGTGACCAACCCTGGCCTTGGGAATGAGGTCCCCCTGTCACCCCCCTGGGTCTCCCCCTGGTTGGGGATCACTCAGGCTGGCCGGGTCCCTGCAGGCTCCCTGCATCCCCAGTGTGACAGCTCGGGGACCTGCGCCTGCAAAGCCAACGTGACGGGCTGGAAGTGCGAGCGCTGCAGGGACGGCTATCACAGCCTCAGCGAGGGCGGCTGCAGGTGAGGGGGAGCCCGGCCGTGGTGGGGGCACGGGATGGGGCCGGGGCTCGTCTCACGTCTTTGTCTCACCCCGTCCAGACCCTGCGCCTGTGACCCCGCCGGCAGCGTGGGCACCTGCGACCCCAACACGGGACACTGCACCTGCAAGGAGAGGGTGGAGGGGCACCTGTGCAACAGGTCAGCACCGTGGTACCGGGACGGGGATGAGACCGCGGCCCCTTTCCAGGCTGGGGTCAGTTCAGGGCAGGAATCTTTGCTGCTGTGGGGCTTGGCTGCTTGCCCAGCCCCTAAGCACAGCCCCTTGTAGGGATGGGTGCAGTGGAAATCTTGTGGGGTCACTGCTTATGGAGGCTGGTGAGGCTGGGGGCTGCATCCCTCTGGACCATTGGGACTGGGCTGACTTGCAGCTGCCACCACTGTGCCCCCCCCCCGGTGTCACTGCTGTCCCCTACTCGCCTCGTGCCATGTATTCTTGTTTTGTCCCCATATCCAGGTGCCAGCCCGGCTGGTTTAACCTCCAGCCCCACAACCCCGCCGGCTGCACCAGCTGCTTCTGCTACGGCCACTCCGCTGTCTGCACGGCAGCGACCAGCTATGAGGTGACCCACGTGCGCTCCGACTTCAGCCGAGGTACCGACAGCATGGCCCCGGGTAAAAAACGGGGGGCACGGCCGCACGGATGTGGGCCAGGAAATCTGGGAGGTTTGGAAACCCTGGGGGTGAGTGTCCCCCCCTCTGGGGCTGCGCACCCTGCTCGGCTTAACGCTGATGATGGTCAGAGGGGATATTTTCTGTCTTGCTGTTTGGCTGTTGGATCTCTGCTTTTGCCCCAGCTCCACAAGGGCAGGCTCTCCCAGGCTTCTCAGGGCATTTCTCCATCCCGTTGTGCTCCTGGGGCTGTGCGGGGCTTGGGGAGTGCTGCGGGGCTGGGCACGGCTTCCTTGGCACACTACGAGAACACTGGAAAAAAAAAAAAAAAAGAAAAAGAAAAAGAAAAAAAAAGATAAAAACTAAAAGGACAGAACCCGGTGGGAGCTTTTTCCCCTTACCCTCTCCTCTCCCTGCCTGCGGCTGGGACGGAGCAGGGGGGGATTTTCCCACCGGCAGCCAGGGCTGTGCGTGGCTGCCGGAGCTGCGTGCGTGCGGGATGCTCGGGGAAACCCTGCCATCTGCTGCGCAGCACGGGCACGCCTCGGCACCACCAGCAGCACCGTACGGGCACCCGCTGTGGGGACGGGCACCCACCTGCCATGGGGTGCTTCACCCACACCCCAGCGGTGCGGGGCCAGCGAGCAGGCGGGGGTGAAGGGCTCTGGTGAGCCTTTATCCCGTCTCTGTTTCAGCCCCGCTGCCAATTGCTGTCCTGCTGTCTTGCACAGCCTTGAAAAGAAGCCAGGCTTTATGCCGCGTCTTCCCCGCTTCCTTCCTGCGGCAGTCTCGCCAGCCTCGGGCTGCTCGTTTCGGGACAGATTTTTCCAAAGCTCCGGGCCAGGCTGCAGGGCTCGGTGCTGCCGGGTGGCAGCGATATGTGCTCCTGTAGCCCCCTTCCCCTAAATGCCCCCAAATCTGCAGCTGAGCCGGATCAGCCTGAGGTTTCCTGTGCTGCGTGAAGGGGCCAGCAGCCCAAACAGGGGAGATTTGATAATCCAGGGCAGCCCACTTGGTATCCGGGGGGAAAACATCCAAGTGTTTGTCCCGGGGGTGCCAGAAATAAATAACCACCGGGAGCGGGGGAAAGTTGAACCCATTTCCGAAGGAAACCAACGTAATGCAATTACACCCGCCTTGCTGCGCTTCCTGCGTTCTGCAGCCCACAGTAACTTCTGAACTGTTGCACAGGCAGGGGGGCGAAAGTTTAAAGATTACAATTTCCTCCAAATCTAAGAAAACAAACAGATGGGGAGGAGACAGCGAGGGCCACCGTGAGAGCACAGGGCCCGAGCGGAGCAGGGTGTTGCAAAGCGCCGGCTCCTTACAAGACCGTGGGGAGGTTCAGGGGCAGGGATGGAGCCCCCAAAAGCAGCACCCTGGGGTGCTGGGCACACAGGGGGTTCACTACACTCCTTTACCCCTGCACCATCACTGTGCTCTTCCCGCAGGGCTGGAGGGCTGGGCTGCAGCAGCAGTGGGTGCCGCGGCCGTGTCCCTGCGCTGGGCTGATGGGGAGATCAGCACCGAGAGGGATGGAGAGGAGCCGCTGGATTTTCTTGCACCAGGTGTGTGCTGGGCTCCTGGGGTCCTGCTCTGCTGCTGCCCCCCTAGTGCTCTCGTGAGACAACCTGGGTGGTTTGGAGCTGGCCCTGCTGCAGGAGGGTGGCCGCAGGCTTTGCTTCCTGCCGATGCTGGTGGGAACAGAACCATGCCAGGGACCCAGCGGAGTGGGCACATCCACACCCTTCAGACTTTCCTCCTCTTTCCCCCTGCAGAGAAGTTTCTGCAGAACCAGCATCTCAGTTATGGGCAGCCCCTGACCCTGCTGCTGGGAGCAGAGGGGAACGGGACCGGGACAGAGAGCAGGGCGCCCCTGCTCCACGTCCAGCTGGTGCTGGAGGGTGAGGGGATGGAGGTCACCATGTCCAGCAGCGAGAGCCAGTCACGGGATGGAAAGCAGGCTGTCACCTTCAGGTAGCTCTCGTGGTGCTTTGGGGATTCTTGGGTGACTTGGGGACACTCGGGGATCTTGCCAAGGCTACCTAGTGCTGGGGGTTCAGCTCTGTTCCAGGCCCCCCCCCTGGGGATTTCACCATGCGCCCCATCAGTCGGGGAGCTGAGCCATCCTGCGGTGGGAAGCTGTCCCTCTGGCTGCCCTTCCTCCCTCCCTCCTCTCCAACAGGCTGCACGAGGCCGAGGAGGGCACGCAGCCTTCGCTGTCAGCCTTCAGCTTCCAGCGCCTGCTCTCCAACCTGAGCGCCCTCCGCCTCCGCGTGAGCCCCGGGCCAGGTGGGTGGCTCTGCACAGTGCCCCACAGGGACAGAGCTGGGGCTGGGGACAGCAGAGCAGCAGTGAAACAGGGACAAAAGGCACTCGCAGGGGTATTTTGGGGTCTCCTGTGGCTGTCTGGAGCATTTCTATGCAGGATGGAGAGACGGGGCCAGGGGCCAGAGGACATCCTGGCCTCACGCCGCTGTCCCCTCTCGCAGGCAGGCTGGTGCTGAGCGAGGTCCGGCTCACGTCGGCTCGCCCCGGGCCGGGTGTGCAGGCGGGCTGGGTGGAGGAGTGCGCGTGTCCCCCGGGATACACCGGGCAGTTCTGCCAGTCCTGCGCTCCCGGCTTCAAGCGGGACGTCCCCTTCGGTGGCCCCTTCGTCGCCTGCGTGCCCTGCGCCTGCAACCAGCATGGGGACTGCGAGCCCCACTCAGGTGAGCACCCCCAGCCCCTCTGCTCGCCGAATTGCGGCATGCACGGGTAACAAATCCTTGTCTTTGCTTATTCTGAGGGATGCTGGAAACCATCCTGGAGGTCGCAATGCCTGGAACTTGCAAGCTGAATTGCTCTCCTGCCAGCAAAGTGCATGGCTTTAATCAAGGAAGGGGAGGATTGCCCTGGAGCTGGAGGTGGTCACATGAATCTAGCACCAGCCTTGCTGCATGGCATGCATGGCCTCGTGGCCTTGCTGGCCGTCAGCTCTGGGGAAATGCAGATCAGAGGCTTGTGAGATGCTGCCCTGCTGCCTGTCCAACCCTGCAGGAAGCAGCAGCTGAGATCGGTGCTGGGAAGAGCTTGGAAAGGAGACGTTTGGTACCCGGACAGGGCCCCTGGCCCGGGCGCCCTTGCTGGCAGGCTCGCTGCGGAAAGGAACAACAATAGTTTATGGCTGGGATGGGAAGGGCTGCAAGAGGCGTTTTCCTCAGCAAGTGCCTCTGCCCTGCCAGTGGAAACACAGCAGCGGGGCTGCAAATTCACCCCTTGTCTCGCCGAGCCGGGGCTGGCACCGCCGGCTGCGCAGTGCCTGGGGATGGGGCCAGACCTTTGATGTCCCAGCCCTCGCGCTGCCAGCCCGAGCCAGCCTCCACACTTCCCTTTGCTGTTTTTTCCACTCCTTTCTGCCACCCACTTTTCCTTTCTTTTCCTTTGCCCGACTCCACCCAAATGTGGGGAAAATGGAGAAATGCCCATTCCCTCCCGCACCACCCGCCTGGTACAACCCAACCCCTCCGGCTCCTCTTCTCCCTCTCCAGTCAAGCAAAGCAGCTGCTTGGAGGTGGGGGGTCCTTGAGCATCCTTCCTCCTCCTCCTCCTTCTCCTCCTCTTCCCAGCTGTCTTCGGATGGCTGTGACTCACCGGCTCGGCTCGCAAGGAGACGCTCGCTCCCTGCTGGGTCGCAGCCGCCTGCTCGTGTTTTCCATGAGAGGGGCCACGCGGGCTGGAACCGGGGCTGCTCGTCGCTGAGAAATGTGGTGCCGATTATTGCAGGCGCCAGCAGACCCTGTGCACGGTGGCAGGGCTTTCTGCGCCCGCCTCATCCCTCGCAAATCATCCTCCCCCCGAGCAAGGACTGGGCAGGGAGGGGAAAACGTTTGGTTGGGAACGTGCAATCCCAGTGTTGCCCCTTGCCTGGAGCTGCGCGTCCCTCCCGGCACCCACGTCTCTGTTTTCCCCCTCGCAGGGCAGTGCCGGTGCTTGCACAACACGGAAGGACCCTCCTGCGAGCGCTGCAGCCCCGGGTTTTATGGGAACCCCTTCGCAGGGCGCTTCGATGACTGCAAGCCCTGCCCGTGCCCCGGCCGCTCGCCCTGCACCGAGGTGCCGGGCAGCGGGGAGGTGGTGTGCACCCACTGCCCCCCCGGGGCAGAGAGGTGAGCCTGGGGTGGGCCAGGGGGCTGCGGGCAGCCCGGCGTGGCCGGACCCTCCCTGTTTTTTCATCTTCCTTAGGGAAACGCTGCGAGCTGTGCGACGATGGGTTTTTTGGGGACCCCTTGGGGCAGAGGGGCCCCGTGCGTCCCTGCACCCCCTGCCAGTGTCACGGGAACGTGGACCCCAACGCCGTGGGGAACTGCGACACCGAGTCCGGCCGGTGCCTGCGCTGCCTGCACAACACGATGGGCGAGCACTGCCAGGCGTGTCGGCCGGGCTTCTACGGGAACGCGCTGGCCCCCAGCCCCGCCGGGAAGTGTGAGCGTACGTATGGCCTGGCCCTGCTCCCCCCATCCCACCCCAGCCAAAATCCTCCCAGCAGGGCAGGCAGAGGGGATGCCTGCTGGGTTTAGGGGCCGATTGATGAGCCAGGTTGGCCCCTAAAGCTCAGGAACCGCTTTTTGTCCTCTCTCTCCACTGCCATCCTCATTCCCCAGGGATATCCTGATCTGCAGGGGCTCAGCCCCAAAGCTCTGTTTGATGGAGAGACGTGACCCCATACAGCATGGGGGGCTCAGCCCCCAGCCCCTATTCCTGCTCTCTCACCCGACAGCCCCTTGTTGGGATGTAAGCAGTATTTTATCTCCTATAGCTTGCGATTGCAACCCCAACGGCTCAGCCCTGGGGCCGGACGGCTGCGATCCCATCACGGGCCAGTGCCGCTGCCTTCCGCACGTGACGGGCAGGACCTGCGGGCTCTGCCAGCCCGGCTACTACGGGCTGCAGCCCACCGTGGGCTGCAAGAGGTGCGTGGGGCACGATGAAAGGGGCAGCAGGGGCCCTGCTCCTGCTCCTTGTCCTTGCTGCCTGCTCATCACCCTCCGCTCCTTGGTGCCAGCTGCCAGTGCCACCCGGCGGGGTCGCGGGACAGCGGGTGCCACGCGCTGACGGGGCAGTGCTCCTGCCAGCCGGGCGTCACGGGGCTGCGCTGTGACAGATGCGACCACGGCTTCTTCGGATTCTCTGCCAAGGGCTGCCGAGGTAACCGGGATGGGGGACGGCACCTCGGTCCCAAAAAACAGGGCTGGCAGCCGCAGAGTGATGCCTTCCTGCCACCGTTGCAGCCTGCGACTGCTCCCCGCTGGGCTCCGTCACGCCGCAGTGCCACGAGAACAGCACCTGCGTCTGCCGCCCCGGCTTCGTGGGCTACAAGTGTGACCAGTGCCAGGCCAACTTCTTCCCCGACCCGCCGAGCTCCCGCTGCCAGCCGTGCCCCTCCTGCTACGGGCTGGTGAAGGACGGGGTACGGCCTGCACCCTGCCGAGGCAGTGAAGCGCCCCAGCCCCCGCGCTGTGTCACCGTGCCCCCCGTCTCGCCCACAGGCTGACCGGCTGAAGGCGAAGCTGCAGGAGATGGAGGAATGGCTGCAGAGCCCAAGCTGTGACGTCCACCCGGGGCAGTCCCTGGGGCTGGGAGATGCGCCCAGGGGAGATGGGCTGCCCGGCAGGCACCTCCTGCAAGGTATGGGGCAGCACTTGCCACCAGCACGGGGGGGAGCAGAAAGCCTCCTGTCACCCCTGCAGGGACTCTGTGCTCCTCGGTGTGCCCAGGAGGGGCTCTTCTCCCTTTTTATTAGAAGGGGTGCTCAGGCTTAGGGTGGAGATGCCCCATGCGGGCACCGAGCAGCTCCTGGCACTGCCCGCAGGTGCCCGGGCCGCGCTCTCCGTGCAGGTGGGGCGGCTGGCGGGGGTGCTGAGCGCCGCACGGAGCCGTCTCAGCAACGCCAGCCAGGCCAGCGGCTGCTCCGACCACGGACATCCCAAGACGTGCGTCCTGCTGTCGGAGATCGGGGCCGTGCTGCAGTCGGCGCAGCGGGAGGTGCTGCACGCTGCCGACACCCTGGATGCCACGGTGCGGGCTCGGGAGGCTCCAGGGGCTGGTGGCTGGCCTGGGGTGGGATGCCACCAGCACAGGGGGGTGAGAGGGAAAGCCTGGGGTACCCGTGGGTGTAGCCTCGGGGTCTCACCGCTGCTTCTTGTGTTTCAAGGAGATTCCTCAGGAAATCCCTCCGCAGCCCACCAACTGGAGCCGCCTGGCGCTGGAGGCACGGGTGCTGGCCGAGAGGTACGGCAGCATCCTGCACCGTGGCACTGCCAGCAGGGACAGCTGCAGGGACCTTCCGTGCCCTTTCCAGCTGGTCCGTGCAATCTGACCCTGTCTGTCCGTCACATCTGACCCTGCCTGATGCCGGCACGCAGAGGCAGAGGGGGCTGCCTGCCCAGCTGGGGGGCGTGGGGTGGCCTTTCTTCCCCAGAGGCCGATCCCAATGACACCTCTCTGGGTGCTCTTCTCCCTGCAGGCACGGGGAAGCCACAGCACAAGTGGAGGTGATGGTTGGGAGAGCGCTGAATGTGTCCAAAGCCAGCCACGAGCTCCTGCAGAGCCTGCTGGAGGGGAGAGTGGCGTGGGAGGCACAGCGCGAGCTGGAGGCCGGGTGAGGGCTGGCAGTGAATGGGGGTGGCAGGACACCGCAGCCCCTTGACCTTCAGCGGCAGGAGGACTTGGTCAGGGTGGCACTCCATGCTGGGCGTGTTTCAGGCCCTTTCCCCCGTGCCCAGGTCCCAAGCTGCCACCAGTGCCTTCAAAGTGCTGCAGGGCCCCATCCTGTCCCCATAGGTACGAGGAAATCCAGCGGGTGCAGGAGGAGCTGGGCGCTGGCATGGTGGAGGTGGCAGCGGAGGCCAGGAGGGCTCTTGCCGCCATCCAGCAAGCAAACGCAGACATGGCTGAGAAGCTCCTGCAGGTGGCTGCTCCAGGGCAGGTGAGCAGCATCCAGCTCCCAGCAGGGAGCAGCTCAAGGCTCCTGCTTGTATCCTTGCCCCATGCTCCCTCCTGGGCTGGGAGATGCCCTCAGGGAGCCGATGGGACCTCTCACCCCGCAGCAGGCACTGCTGGCGCAGGCTGGAGCCCTGGCACAGGACCTGGGGGCACTGGAGCAGGCGGTGGGCACGCAGGAGCCGTCGGCACAGCAAGCCATCGCGGCGTCCCGCACCCTGGCAGCTGGGCTGCGCCGGGACCTGCAGGGGACTCGCGGCTTCACACAGGTAATCGCTGCTCGCCTGCAGGGGATGTCCCTGTGAAATAAGAGATGGGGACCCCCTGTGCCAGGCGGAGCTGTGGACACACAGGGTGCTTCCCTCTGCTGCCTCCCGCCTGGGGAACAGGGGCTGGTGAGCCCCGGCCCCTCTGCTCCAGCAGTGGGTGTTTTGGGAGACATCGCTCGGGCACCCAGATAACCAAGGGGCTCACCCACCATGCAGGAGTGGGCTGGGACCCATGAAGAGCTGGGCGCAGCTCTTTGTCCCTTCCCCAACCTCGCTTCTGTCTCCAGCTGCGGGACCGAGCTGGCTCTGCCCGCATCCTGGCCACCTCGGCAGTCTCGCGAGGAAAAGCTGCGCTCTCCGGCACGGAGTCCCTCCTGGCCAGCTTGGAAGGTAAAAGGCTCCTGCCAGAGCACCTCTGGTCACAGCCTGGCTCTTGCTGTGCCGGGAGTCCAAGGAGAAAAAGGGATGGATTGGTGATGGCCGGGGTGTCCCTGCAGGCATGGGGAAGGTGCGTGGGCATCGGAAGGGCCAGGCTGCCCTGAGCAGGAGGATGGCACTTGTGCAGGACAGGACGATGGTGGAGGCCCAGAAGAAGATCAAACAGGCAGAGAAAATCCTGGGAAACTCCTTGTCTGTCTCCACCACAGCCAGGAGGACAGCTGGGGAGGCCAAGCAAGTCGCTGGGGAGAGCGCTAAGGTCTGAGCGGAGGGATGTGGATGTGGGGAGCAGGACCCCTTGGGTGTCCCCAGGTGACTGTCCCCATCTCCGTCCCTTTGCAGAGGGCACAGGCTGTGCTGCGGGGCAGCAAGCAGGCTCACAAGCACACCGTGCAGCTTGCCATGCGCGTCAACGAGACCCAGCGGGAGCTCACCCGGCAGGAGCGCCTGGCTGAGGAGCTCAGGGGGGGCCTGGAGGAAGCAGAGCAGGTGAGCCGGGTCCCCTGGGGCTGGCTGTGTCCTCCTGTCTCCAGCCAAAGCCAGGAGGGGGTTTGTCTGCAGCACAGAGCATCGGGAGCAACAAAGCGTGGGGAATGCCTTGGGGCTGTTTCTGGGATGTGGCCAAGGGTTATCAGCGCCCCTGATCCTGGTGTCTGTGTTGCAAGGTGGGGACTGAGGTGAGTGAGATGGCCAAAAGCCTCCAGGAAGCCCGGGGCTCGCTGATGGCAGACATCAAGACCCTGAACGACCTGCTGAGCAGCCTCGGTGAGACCCTGCGGGAGCGGGTTCAGGCCCTTGGTGGGCTTGGGGCCAGCACTGTCCAGGCTGAGCTGGATGCCCCACGCTGGAGCTAGCTCTGGGTTTTGGCAAAGCTTCTTCAGGGGTCATGTCAGGGAAAGCCCTCGTGCAGAACAAGCCAGGGCTTGCTGTGGGGACACTGATCTCCCTAGGCATCTCCAGGAGGAGCAGGCAGGGTTAAAGGGTGGAAAACATCACACACACATAAAGGAAAGATGTGCTCGGGCCCTGCCTGGAGCCACAGACCAATTTTTTTTTAACCTGTGATCACTGGAAGTCGCACTGCCTCCATGCCCCGCTGCACCCACTCCCTCCCACCTGCCCGCTGCCAAGGGTCAGATCCCTTGGAGCAGGACCAGGCCCTCTCCTGCCCGGCTCTCGGCCTCTCATCCGCATCCTTCCCCTTGTCCAGGTGACCTGGAGCAGGGCACGCAGGTGGAGGCGGCGCTGGGAGCAGGGAGGCTGCAGCTGGAGCGGCTGCGGCTGCGCCTGGCCGCGCCGGGAGCCCTGGCCGAGCGGCTCAGCCGGCTGCAGCAGGAGGCGGCGCAGCAGCAGGAGAAGATCCAGGCCTTCGAGAGCGACTTGGCCGAGATCCGGGCTGACAAGAAGAACCTGGAGGACATTTTGCGGAGCCTCCCCGAGGGCTGCTCCGAGTGGCAGTGACCGGGCGCTGGCTGGCTGCTCTGACACCCCCCCTGTCACCTCTGTGCCCCCCTGCAATAGGGCCCGGCAGAGCGAAGGACACCCGCACTCACCAGCACTGCTCCCTCCTGCTGCTCTGCATGTTGCCCTCGGTACCGTATCACACCCGGGTCCTTACCCACACTGGTTCTGACTTGGCATCCCAAGCGCTCTGTGGCATGACCTTAGCCCCCAGCTCCATCCCTGGGCCAGGGGACAAAAGAGCCCCCACCAGGGACGCAGCACTCACACTCTCTGACCAGGCAGTGAGTGAAGGACTGTCACAGATCTCCTCCACGCTAGATAACCCTCCGTCGCTCCTAGGACAGCATACCAAGTATGTAAAGTCCCCAGGCTGTAACAGCCGCTGTCCCTCCTGCCCCAGGAGATGAGAGGCTCTCACAAACATGTTGGAAGCTGGTCCTGCTGCACAGCACCCCACAGCATGATGCTCGCAGGCTGTGGTCACGGAGGTGTGGAGAGGAATCAGGACAATTCTGGGCTGAGACAGGAGCTCCCAGGAGGGCACAAAGCTTGCTGGCTTCCCAGGGCAGGGAGCTCACAGCAGGGAGGGTGAAAGTGGGGCTGAGTAGACGCAAAGCCGGGCTCTTAACCTGGCAGATGGGGGCATCCTCTGCCTGTTGCATCCTGCTCTTCTGCTCCATGGCGGTTATCGGTGCTGGACCGGGAGCAGCTGGACACAGCCAGCTCCTGCTGGTGTCACTCCCACAGGGTGGCACAGAGGTCAGTGGCTGTAAAGGCATCGCCGTGGTTCACCCTGCCACACGTGGGCTGCTCGATGGGACTGGGCAGGCAGCGGAGCTGGGTTCAGCCCCCCCACCCCCCATTTGTAGTGCTGGCACAGCAAAATCACGCCTGTAAGGTCAGAAGCGAGTCCCCAGGCTGGAGCACAGTTCACTTTTTAACTCGCTTTACCTGTGCTCTTCCACACACGGTGCTGGAAACCAGGCTTGCTAAAGTCTTCTGTAACGCTATCTGTAAAACTGCTGCCACAAACCTTGGACTCTCCCAGTGCCATCTCCTGTGGGTCCAGGGGTCTGGAAGGGATTTTCCTACCCGGGCAAACCTATCTTCCCTCCTACCTCTGCACAAAAGCTGAGCTGGGGTGCCCGAGCTGCAGGAGCGCAGGGGCGGGGGCTCCTCTCCCACGGCCCGGTGCCAGCTCTGCAAAAGCAAAACCACGCAGCAGCGAGAGCAGCGTGATGCGGCTTGGCCGAGAGGCAGGGAGCCGCAGCCACTTACCGTCTCCCTGGGAAGACAATTACATGCCACCGATCAACACACAAACTTGCTGCTGTTACAGAAATGTCAAGCCTCTGCCTCTTGCGTGTGCTGCTGAGAACGCGGTTCATCCTCCCTCCTGCTCTTCCTGGAAATGACTTTTTTTTTTTCTCTTTTTTAAGCTGGTGACACCTGCCTAGAGCTGTATCCACTAAAAATTCTTAATATAATACATCGCTGCCCATCCACCTGCGTGTGAGACAGCGGGAGGAGCACACGCTGTGCCTGTGCTGCTGCTCCGTGACGGCGCTGGGGGGGCTGCACCCGGGGCTTGAATGCAGCTGGTCTGGGGTGCGGGGCGGCCGCCTGAGGCTTCCTCCTGAAAATGCTCTAACACGGGGCCTTGGAAAAAAAAACTGCCTGGCTGAGTCTGGAAGGGCACAGAGGGGGCCGTGGGCAATCTCCCACCTTGGATTGGGGCCAGGACACGTCGGTGTGGCCGTGTCTCCTGCGATGTGATAACCGCCTCGTCCTGCTGCTCGTGCTCTGGGGCTCACCGAGCACCGGGTTGCTCCCAGTTGGGCTTTACACGCCACGGCGCTGCTCCCAAACAGCAGCTTTTTATTTATTTATTTATATTGCTGGAATAACACCCCTGGGCCGGAATAACAACCCCCTGGGCCAGAATAACACCCCTGGGCCGGAATAACACCCCCAGGGAGCAATAACACCCCCCGACCCCACTGCAGGACGCTGTAAGGGAGCCCCGAGGGGCTTCAGGTGGTGCCCACCCACCCCAGGACCGCTGAGGAGCAGCCCCCCGGCAGCCCCCCAGGCCACGTCCCGCCCGTCGGGGCCGCACCGTCGGCTCCTTTCCCAGCTCGCCGTGTAAACCCGCAGCTCCCCGACACCACGGTGACACCCCCCGGGCACCGGTCTTGCCTCCCCGAGGGGTAAAAAGCCTGAGGCGGCCCCCGGGGGGTGGCTGCGGGGAAGGGGTTAACGGCGGGGGCGGGGGCCCGGCCCGGCCCTACTTAAGGCGGCGGCGGGCGCGGGGCGGCTCTGTGAGATGGCGGCTCCGCGCCGGCCGAGCGGCGGGGGGCTGCGGAGGGCCCCTCAGGACGGGAGGCTGGAGGAGATCAACAAGGTGGGAAGGGCTCGGGGCGAGAGGCAGGGGGGCTGTGGCCCGCAGGGTGAGGGAGAGGAGGGTGATGGTGAAGGGGTGTGCGAGTGGGGTGGTCACTCAGTTCGTGGTAGGTGTCCCCCCCTGCTCGGGGGGTGTTGGGTGTGGGGTGAGTGAGGTATTGGGGGGTCTGGGGGGTCTGTATCCCTTGTGCCTGGGGGATTTTGGGGGCTCTAAGTCCCCTCTGCCTGCTCCTCCAGCTCCACGCAGCATTGCCCGGGCAGTGCTGTGTGCCCCTGGGTGCTGCGGGGCTGGGTGCTGTGGAGTTCCCCTGGGGAAGGTGCTCCAGAGGGCTTCGACCTCCTCTCCGCCACGTCCAGTGGCTCGAGTTCCCCTCCTGGGAGCGAGCGGCTTCAGCTGCTCCGAGGAGCTGACTCCAGACTTTATCTGCTCTTTCACCACGATGGGGCCAGGTGGACAGAGGGCTCTCGGGTGTCCTGCAGCCTTGGACAGGGGAGCGGCGACTCCTGGCTCAGAGCAAAGTGCTCCGGGCTGCCTGCCCCTGGTGCACGCTCAGCCAGCAGCTGGGGGCTTGGCACGGCTCATGGAGGCAGCTCTGTTGGTGTCCCTCCTGGCCAAGAGTGGCTTGGGGGGTGAAAAGAAGGTTTTTAACCTCTAAACTATCAATTATGGGACTTTTAGGGCCACTTTGTGGTGTGTCCTTGGTGATACAGCTGGTGGCCTCTTGGTGTTCCAGGTGGAGAAATCAGAGCTGCACAAGACAGGAGCCCAGAGGAGGCGGTGGGCTCCTTGCCCTTGTGTTAATGGGGCAGCAAAAAGCGGTGTGCACCTCCCAGCAGGGTGAGACAGCCGAGGTGGAGGCTATGTAGGTCACCGGGGAGGGAATTAGGTGATTAGAAACCAGGAGGTGCTGCTGTAGAAGGGGAGCACTTGGCTATTAAGGGGCCTTTCAAGCAGGCTGCTTGGAGCAGGTGAGACAGTGCCCCACAGGATCCTTCTGTAGTGAACCCCACGCTGCTGCCCTTGGCTTGCTCTGTGCAGCACTGGGGGCTTGCTGGGAGCAGCCATGGGGTGAAACGGCTCCCACCTCCCTCTGACACCGAGCTGCTGCACGGACCTGGGCTGACAGCGTGGCTGGGGCCTGGGAGGGGGTTTCCTAAGCCCTGACCAGCCCCAGGACTGCAAACTAATAAAATACTTCTAGTAAAAACTAATCCCACAGTCCACATTCCTATCGGGTGTAATCTCATTGTCTCATCCCAACATCCAGCTCCTTCCCAGCCCTGTTTTCCTGGCGGCTTTCTACCCCTGAGCTCTGTGGGATGAGGGTGTTTGGCAGGAAATGTCCAGAGTGCGCACATGCTGCTGAAAGACAGCTGAGCCCAGTATTGAATTTTCATTTCCAGCCTGAAGCTCTCCTCTGGGAACCCCTCTTGGCCGTTCCCCCGTTCCTGGGGAATGGCGATCACATTGCTCTGCCTCGTGCATCAAGGTGGCAAGCGTAATCCAGCACAGATTAGTTTCAACCTGGTTTTACCCTCTAATGCAGGGAGCTCAACCTGCAGGAGAGCAGGTGCCTGCTTCTTGCACCCAGGGCATCCCTTGGCCACTTTGCAGCCTCTGCAGGCTGGGCAGCTGCCCTCAGGCACTGAAACAGCCTGACTAGAGCCTGGCTGGCTGGTTAGAGCCTTTTAGGGGGGCAAGGAAGGATCTCCTTTGCTCAGGTTGTTTTACAGGTAGCTGAGAATCCTGTAGCTGCATTTGTTGGCCTGGAAAAGTCTCTCTCTCTCTCCCTCTCCAAGAAAGAGCAGAAGCAGGGGAGAGGCTGGGGCTTATTTTTAAGCAGTTCTTATTATAGAACAAGCCCCTTAAAATGGGAGCATTAGCAAAGGGCTCTGGGAGGACCTTCGGCCGCTTGAGCAGTGACTGAGTCACAGGCCCTGGGGACCGAATTCCTGCGTGCTATTGTGAGTGCTGGCCTTATCGCAGCCATGGGGCAGCTTGCATACAATGCCGAGGGTGGAATGCCTTTGAAATACATCCCCCTGCTGCTTCCTTCAGCTCGGAGCAGCTGCAGCTCCTGTGGGTGAGATGCAAGGGGTCTGGGTGCTGGGTACATGCCTGGTGTCACCCATCTTGCTCTGTACCATGCTGCCAGACCCTGGGAACATGTTGCCAGCCATCCTGCATGGGTGCAGCCTTCCCTTCTGCTCTCCCATCCCCTGTCCTGCAGCTCTCTGATGCTTCTGTGGGGCAGGAACAGGGCTGTGACCTGGTGGCCAGGAGATGTTCTGGCTCAGCTTTGGTTCCCAGCGAGATTTGGCCAGTCCCCTTTGCAGGGGCGGTAGGTAACACGACTCTGCTGACTTCTGCTGCTGGCTGAGCCCCGGCCTCAAAGCCGAATTGTGCCTTTGTGCGGGGCTGGCACATGATACCCCTGGGTAGAAAGAGCTGAGATAAAGGAAAGCGAGTTCACTGAGGCGAATGAAAGAAGGAACTGGGAACTTGGCTTTTCCCCACGGCGCTCAGCTTGAGTTGATGCCCGTGGTGATGAGGGAAGCCTGTGTCATGCCAGTTTAGTTGGGGGGTCCCTGGTGGCCCATTTGGGGATTAGGAGGGGCTGACACACTTCTTTCCAGGTGGGCTTCCTGCCTTGGCTTGGCTGCACAGAAAGGACTTGTGCGAAGGACGGGCTGGGGGTGGTCTTGTTAACAGTAAGTGGTGCTGCCCCAGTACTACCAGTGCTGGAGATCCTCATCTCACAGGGACCCCATCCTGCCTTTGTGAGCACAAATAGCTGGCGAGAAACAAACGCACAGGGTAGGAAGTAGCCTCAGCCCTCTCCACCGCAGCCCCCGGAGGGATTTTATGCCGGACAAGCAGTGCCTGAGCTGTGCAGATGTTAATGATTTCTGCACTGAGGAATGCGGTGTTGTTGCTGAACACGGATCGAGGCATTACGCTGCACGGGCTGGCTGGAGCTGGGCGGTGTGGGAGGGCACGGGCAGGAGCAGGACCCAGACCTGCTGCTGCTGGCAAGGCACGGCAGTGAGGCTGGCTCTGCAAGCTCTGTGCTTGCAGGTACCTGGTGGGTTTTGAGGTGGGGTTAGGGACAAGTGACCAGAACTGACTGGGGATTTCATTCCCAGCCTGAGCAGAGCGATGGGAGAAATGGACAGACAGTCTGAGAAAGAGGGAGCCCTGTCCCTTCCCTCAAGATACCAAATACCTGTCCTCTCTCGGGTGCATGACGTTCTGCAAACTTTGCCTGCTCTATTTGCCAATTCACTCGAGAGTTTAAAGTTTCTGAAACGAGTGCTTTTTGCAAGGAAAAGGAGCCCTTACTGGGAACAGTTTGCTTGAGCAGAGGTTGGGGGGCTGAAACCTCGGCTGAGCAAGAAGGGGTGTTCACAGGGTGTCAGGCAGTTTTTGAGGCGTGGTTTGACCCATTTTAAGCCTCCTGGCACAGAGGCACGGATATGTCCCCCTGGGATTTGGGTAGGTCTTCTGGGTAACGCTGCTTCCATACATGCCCTCTGGGCTGTTTTCATTCCTTTCACCTTGGGGATACTTTTACTGTTTTAGGAATTCCTCTGTGACCCGAAGTTCAGTGATGAAGAAGACCTGGAGGAGAAGCTGGCAGTGTTCAAAGGTGAGAGCTGGTGGTCAGGCAGCCTGTTCGCTCTGAACACGTTATTTTCCTTAGCACTCACGTCTTACCAGCCTGAAGTTTTCTGCTGAATAAGTCATACGGGACTGGGCTGAGATGGAAACCTTTCCCTTGCTTGTGGAACTCGATGAAGCTCCCCAGGGGTGGTTTTCCCACCTGAGCCTTTGTGCTTCCCCCTCTTGCAGGGCAGGGACATGTCAGCACGCAGACATCCTGCCTGGAGGCTGCTATTGCTGCAAAACCTGCTGCGTGGGCAGAGCCCCCAGGAGCAGCGAAGGAGGAAAGTTTCTGTCTCAGTACCTAGACAAGCTGGCTGGTATAATGCACAATGCAGTAGCTGGACTTTTTTTCCGTGAGTAGGAGGTCCTCTTCCCACAGAGCAGAGGTCTCAAATCCTTCCTGAAGGAGCTGAGGCCCTTTTTCTCTCCAGAATTTTCTGCAGCCTGACCTGGTCCTTCCCATGCCCCTCAGTACCAGAGCCAGCAGCACTAACGTCTCTAGTCCTGCCCAAAGCAGGTCTAGCTCCAACGTGTAGGCAGACTGGGGGCTTAGATTTGGGCCATTTGGTGGCTGGGGGACAGAAACAGCTCAAAAGCCTGGTTTTGGTGTTTAGAGCTTGTCCCCAGAGTAGTCAAAGGACAGGATTTAGCAGGGCTGCTCTGGGTGCAGCCAGTTTCTTTCCAAGCAGTGGCTAAAGGCAGTCGTTTCCCCCATGGCCTCTGAGAAAGCATGCCTCCTGCGTCACGGTGCCCTCAAGGTTTGTCCTCAGCCTGGCTCTAGCCAAATAAAGCCTGACCCCGCTTCCATTTCAGGCGTTGCCTGCTATTTGCCTGTGAATTTTGGCTTTGCGATGCAGCATGGAGGAAGCTGGCTGGGGTTTAGCGCTCCTTTCCCCTGCTAGGAGCGGAGGAGCCTCCTGTGCTCCCCCATCCTTCTTTCTGTTGACTTTTTGTGTGGCTTTGACTTTTGGCTGCAGCCCTGCATTATTTTCCCATCACAACTGGGGCTCTTCAAACATTGCAGCCGTAGGGTCACAGGCGCAGAATTCCCTGTAACAAGAGCCCCTGGCATCTCCTCCTGCTGCCTCGTGAGCTTGCCTCCGTGGCCTGTCCCACTCTCCAACGCCTCCTCCAGCTCCTCCGACAATCGGCTCATTGTGTGATGATGGGGGGAGTGTTTCTTCGCCGCCGCCCTCCCCAGTGAGAGCCCTGGGAGCCCCTGTGCGCTCCGTGCTTGTGTAAATGCAGTTGTGAGGGGAGGGACGAGGCATGGCTTTGCACCCCCCCCCCCCCCCAAACCCCTGCAGCTGGGATGGGAGGGAAAGATGGGCGTGTGAGCCGAGGCACAGCGCACGGTGATGTAAAGCTGCCTCTGTTCTCCATGCTCCTGGCTCAGCATCAGCTGAGAAGAAAGGAAAACATGTGCCGGGCACAGGCGCTGCAGAGCTGGGTGTGTGTCCCTGGGCGCACGCTGGGGATCCCGACCCCTGCCTGGGGACGTGGCAGCTCATTTGCACAAAGTCATTACGGTGGGGCAGAGTGTGGGGGGCATCGAGCATCGCTTCAGCCCCTAAGCAGATGTGTGACAGCCTCCATTTCATCTAGGGAGGGTTGCTTAATGCTCAAGGGGGACCCTCGCTCCTGCGTGGAGCAAGCACAGCTTTGGTTTGTGCCTGGTACTCCTGTAGGCCTGTCCTGGTGAGCTCCTGACAGCAATCCACAGCTGAGACCCAGGTAAAGTCATGCCAGGCAGCACCTCTGCCTCCTGTCTGTGGCCGCCCTTCACTTCAGTTTACCCAGCTCCTTCCTTCAGAAGCACAAGTCCCGGGGCACGCTCTGATGTGTGAAATATCCCTTCTTCCCTTCGGCTCCCTAAATTAGCCTGCCACTTTTCAGTTCACGCTCGTCTGCTTGCTGGTGTTCCCGGAGCAAAGGGCTCTCTCCCTTTGGGGGAAGTTGCAGCCTGGGAGCTCTCACTTAATTTGATTCCTTTGAGGCTCTTTCGGGGATTGAGTGCTAACTGCAGGGCAAGTGGAGATTTCTCCAGCTGTGCGTGGATGGATGGTGGCAGCAGGCATCTTGCTCTCTCCGTTTAGCAGAATTGAGGTTAAGGTGGGGGCCCCCCTGTGGCACAAGGAGCCGCATGGTCTGTAAGACAGACAAATCCTCGCCTGAAGAGCTTACAGGCTAAATGGGGAACAGCTAGCGGGGGGGGTAGGAAGCACAGGTGTGCCTCTGAAAGATCAGAAGCTGCCCAGAACTGAAATCCTGATTTCCTGGCTCAGATCAGTGCTCTGTCTGTTATGGCATGCCAGCTTTCTTCCTGCAACACTGTCCAGGCTGTCTGAGCAGCTTCTGCCTTTCTCTGAGGATGCTGGAGTCGCCTGGTTTGGAGAGCTTCGATGCCAGGTTGGAAGGGCAAACAGCCTGCTCCAGTGTAACTGCTCCCGGGCATGTTCTTGGCCTCACCCTCTCGATGTGGTCCTTGAGCATCTCTGCTGGCAGGTGTTGCTCTGGGAGCACAGCACGGCACTGGGAGGACTGCGAAGTTTGTCCCTCGCTATTGCAGGCAACTACGTCACTTAATCCCCCTCCTAATCCGATCAAGCTTTGTCTTGGGAGTGCTCAGGGTTTTTCTTTTCTTGCTACTCCTTCTGGGAGGCTGTTCCAGAGCTTTGTTTTTCTGGCTGGAAGCCTTTTAACACTCCTCATGGCTAGCTGATAACTTGTTCTCATGCCAGTGTTTTCTCTCAGCTCAATTGAAAAGCGGCCACAATTAAAGAGCACTTAACTGCGGAGCCCTGGACTTGAGACAGGGGTGTTAAAACCAGGTCTTGAGACTGTCTTCCCCTGAGCTGTTTGCGTTCTGCAGTGTATCAATCATATCCCCAAACCTTCTGTTTCCCTGCTCCGATCAGGCAGAGCTCCAAAGCCCTGCGTGCCCCCTGCTCTGTCTCCCTGCTGGAGCAGCTCTGACCTGCTAACTTGTTTCTGTGTCTCTTCCAGAGAAGTACATGGAGTTTGACCTGAACAACCAAGGCGAGATCGGTGAGTGACGCAGGGAGGCTGTTACTGGGCTGGAGGAGTGACTGCCTGCTGGGAGGGTGTCTGCTGCTGTGGCTGCTGCTCCCCTCTGTACTCGCACTGCTGAGGAGGAAAACTGCTCATGGGTCTGGCCTTGCTGGGCTCCTGATCCCCTGCCAGGGCTTTCCTGGCTCTCCGGCCCTGCTGCTCAACTTTCTCAGTCTCTCCTCACCTGCTTCAGGATCCAAGCTCTTCTCAGTCCTATTCTCTTCCTCTCTGCTTCTTTCTGTTCCAAATGCTTTCTCCTGTTTGTCCACCAAGGCCTTCGTTCCAATGCTCGGCGTTTCCAGAGCAGGGAAGCTGCAGGGCTTGCACTGCCCTGAGTTCTGCCTGGCTTGAGGCAGAAGCTGTGTAAAACCCCAAGCAATTCCAGTGCAGTGAAGCTCTTACCTTTGGAGGGAAGGGAGGAGAGGGAAAAATGGGAACTGGGTGTGAGTCTGGCCCAGGAGAGTGGCCCTGCTTTGGGGCTGGAAAGCACCAGTTAGGTAAAGATACAGGTTTCTCCAGGCCTGGAGCAGATGCCTAAGTGCAGGTGCTTGCACACTGTGCCCTTGCAGGAGGCTCCTGCCTTGCTCCCCTCCTCCACTAGCCCTTGAGCTGAAATTGAACCCGTGGGGAGCTGGAGGAGCCTGGCTCCGGGCTGCAAAGCCTTTCCGGGAGGGAAGGGGCTGCAGGTCCTGGCGGCACGGTGAGAGCAATGGAAGGAAGTGGCCTGTGGTGATGGGCAGGGGCGCCTGCTCCCGGAGCCTGTTTGTCTCCAGCTTTAACCCCAGTGTTGTTTTCCTCCCCCCTCCTTTGTCCTTGTGATTCTTGGCACCGTTCTGAGCTCAGCAACAGTGTCCCTGCGTGTCTTTGGATCACTCTGGGAGTTGTCCCTTTTCTGCAGTGTGTGCCACACAAATAGGAAGCGATGCTCCTCGCTGCTAGTACAGCAGTGGGCTGTGCTGGAGGCTTCTCTCTGCTTTCAGCTGGCAGCTTCGTGCCATCAGCCTTGGCGGGGGGGTCCACAGGTGAGGGTCTGAGTTGGGAAGTCCAGCCTGTGCCCGCAGGGTTGGCCTGGGCTCAGAGTGGTCACCTTGCCACAGCACCAACGCCTTGCTCTTGCAGATCTGATGTCTGTCAAAAGGATGATGGAGAAGATGGGGGCTCCGAAGACCCACCTAGAACTGAAGAAGATGATCTCTGAGGTGACCGGTGGGGTTAGCGAGACCATCTCCTACCAGGACTTCGTCAACGTGATGCTTGGCAAGCGCTCCGCTGTACTTAAGCTGTGAGTGCCCTTGGGAGGGGATGGGGGAGAGGCTGGAAGTGAGCAGCGTGCTGGGGGAGCTGGAAGGCAGCAGCTGCCCTGCCCGGTGGAGGTGGAGCTGTGCGTGTCCCCTGGGCCTCATGCCAGGAGAGGCAGGACTTGAGCAATGAATGGCAGTCCTGCAAACCCTAGCTGTGCTGGTTCCTATTGCCCACAGGATGGTCTTCCCTGCCCCATTTTGGAGAGATGGGCAGTATGTGGAGAGGAGATGTGCCTGAAACAGCTGGCGTGTGCTGGGAAAGGTTTTGTGTTACTGGCTTCCAGCACTCGCCTCCCACGGCCGCCTCTGCCCTCTTGACAGGGCTCTGAGAGTCCTGCTGTAACAAATGGCTTCCCAACACTTGCTTGGCTCCTGCTGGTAGTGGGGTGGGTTCTCTTGGCTCCATCTCTGCCCCATTGAAGCCTGGCTTTTCCTTCCACAGCCACAGAGGCTGGCCCTGCTTTTGTTTGTTACCACCGTGAATAGGAGCTGCTCCTCTCCATCCCGCTTGCCCCTTTCTGAAGGCCGCTTTAGAAAGGCAGCCAGCTTTCTCCCAGGTTGGGAGGAAGGATACTGGAGCTTGTTCCCTCCGAGCTGGTACGTGCTTGCTGGTGATCTCTCCTTTCCCCACTGAGTGCTCTGTCTACATGTTGGGATGCTCCACTTCCAAGCACACATCCTTCTGACACCCTTGCTGCTTTCTCCACTGAAGCAGGCTGAGCCTGCAGCTTGTCCCTTATCCATCCTTCCTCCCAGCTGCAGCAGCTTTCACAGATGGGTCCCTTCTTTTGCTGACAAACAGATGCCCCATTGTCTCTTGGACTCTGTTTAGAGCAGGAGCAGAAATGTAAAGCTCGTCCCAGGAGCAGTGCAGTCCTTTGATCCGGCGTGGCAGCTGGCATTCCCAGCGTAGCTACAGTCCTCAGGGAGGAAGACAGTGCTGCTTGTTGCAAAATGCTTGGGATTCTTCTAGCTGCTGCCTTGCTCCTCGTCTCTGCCCTCTTTCCTGGCTATAATTGCCATTGCTTGCTTGGTTTGGCTTTCGAGTGTTCTGCTGTATGGTTATACACAAGGTGGGACAGGGCTGGTGTTTGTTTTGACGCATCAGGAGCACTTGGCATGCAGTGTGTGCCCAAGGGATTTCGGAAGTGGCTGTCTAAATAAAATGTGCTAATCCTCTGGGCTCTGAGAGGAAAACCGGCAGAGGCTCTGGGAACGCACTCCTGGAAGCTGCTGGAAAGGCAAAGCTGCCTGCTGAACTGGCAGCACTGCCCTCTGTTGGCTTTCCGTCCTCTGTTAATTATCAGGTGCCCATTGTATAGAAGGCAGATGCTATTTTTCAGCAAATAAGATAATCCCATACCCCTGTGACGAGTGAAGATGCACCTGCTTTTTTTTTTTTTTTTTAATCTGTATTATCTGTTGTGTTTTGCAGGGTTATGATGTTTGAAGGAAAAGCCAACGAAAGCAACCCAAAACCTTCTGGTCCACCTCCAGAGAGAGACATAGCCAGCCTCCCTTGAAGAGAGCAGGCTGGGAAATTGGCACTGTTTGCTTTGCTGGCCTGTAACAGAGGTTACCTGTGCTTTGGCACTCTTTACTGTGGACAGTCCTAGTTTTCAACTAACCTGCCTTAGAGGAACAGCAAGGGAAGCTGGAGACCCCAGCTTGGATCTTTCTGCTGCATCCCTTAGCTAACTTGATTTGTTAGAAGCTGTAGCACCGAGTGTACTGTGAGACAAAAAAAAATCTGATCTTACTCTTCCCTCTGCCTTTCCTGCATTTCTCACGTGAAAAGAAGCTACTCTCCTCCCAGCTTATGGATTCAGAGCTCTGCTTGTCACAACAGGTTCCTGAAGGGCCTTTCTGCTAGACAGAGTGCTTCCCTGGTGGAGCTCCTACAGCAGCTTCGTTGGTGCAAAGAAATAAGTGCCTTCTCTGCTCTGTCATGTGCTTCCTGACTTTGATCTAGTTCTTCCCTCCTGACTTGATCAAACCCAAGTCAGGCTCCCACCTCTGTAGCCTAGGTGCGTGCTGGGTGAACGTGGGGAGGCGCATTGACACCAGAGGTCTGCCTGCAGGGGCTTTAAGCTTGGAAGTGGGCATGGCTCACTGCACAGAAAGGCTTCTGTGTGCTCCCTGGGTTCACCCTGCAGCCAGATCTTGGGGCTGAGCCAAGTGAGCTGTTTAAAACAACCACAAAAAAGACTATTTTCCTGTGTCCCCTGCTCAGATCCTAGTCCCAGATCTCAGTGTCCCCATCAGCCCTGGCAGTAAGTTCCACACAATCAGCATGTGATGTCCTTGATGTGCCTGGGTCCTCAACTTCTGGAAGACCTTTGTCTGCTGCTGAGGCTAGGATGTTGTAAGGGAACATTTCTTTAGCTGCTAAATTCAGTGAGGACTTTTGTTTGGGCTTCACCTTGAACCAAATGCATTATCACAGGTGCTTAGACTAGGGCCAAGGTGCCCTTCTGTTCTGGAGGCTTGTTTATCAGGCCCTTCCACTGTAGTTTGCTGTAGGACAGGGTCAAACCTAAGCAGTCAGCAGGAACAATGTCTGCAGATAACCCTGCAGCCAATATCCTGCTGGCTTCTACCAGAAATTAGATTAGCAATGGGCAGGAATTGTCTTCAGGTAGTAGCTGTTTGATTGCTGGCTACAAGGCAAAGACAAGAACCCTCCACAGGATGCTATAAACCAAAGGCTGACAGACTGGAGGAGTCTGTCAATCCTGGTGGATAAACCCATGTGAAAACTGAGGTACTTGAAAGCTAAAGAAATACGTTCTGCCAAGTCTCTTTTCAGCTGAGGAAAAGCCACTGACCCATTTAGCCTTAGGTCTTTCCCCCTGCCCTTTTCTGGTTTGCTCTGCTTTTTCCTCTGGGACTTGTTGATCAGCCATAGCAAGAGAGGCAAACAGCAAGATAAGTCACAGCCCTGGACTAAAAAGGGACAAACTGCAGCCATATCCTGGGGAGGGGAGCCCAACACCAGCAAGTGAGGATGATTAAAGCTAATTCAGGGCCCTCTTCCTGACAAATCTCTGCTTAGATTAGACCAGAAGCATAATCTCTGAACAGGTAGTTGTCTGTCTTGTCCATCAAGTGTAGAAACAAGCCTGCTGCTATGCCTTTGCAGCCCCTCAAGAAGGCTTAGGGAGAAATGGAAGCTTCAAGTGAAAGGACACTGGGTGACCAAACTGTGAGCCCTGCAAGCTTTTTCCAGACCAGTGAAGGATGAGGAACTTTTTCATGCAGCTGCTCTTTCTGATTTTGCAGACTTCTCTGCATGTGTTTCAGCTTGGTCCCGTAGGACTATTGGGCACATCTTCCTGATACCCAAGACCTCAAGCTTGCAAAATGAGTGTGGCTGTAAATGCAGAGTAAGAGCTGGGACCAGGTGTAGCTGGGACTGTGCTATCCACACTCTGGTTATTGCAGTGATTCTTGCTCTATACACAACTTCTGGAATCCAGATGTTTGCTCTTTGCCCTTCCCCATTTTTTTCTTAAATGTTCTTGGCAGCTTTTAACTTTTTAAAATCACAGTTTAATAAATTTTAAAGAAAAATACAGATGATTAACTCTACTAGGCTTATTGTTCCTGCCAAAGGCCGCACTTTTATTTAAAAAAACAACAGCAACAAAAAAAAACATTCTCACTGCTGTTTGCATGAAAACCAAAACTGCAATGGAGAGAGAAAAATTGAAAGAGTAGCACCAGTCTACTTTAAAGACTGAAAATAAATCTTTTGAAGCTATACTATGTGTCAGTGTATTTAGTTTAGCTTTCCTGAGGCTTGGTCCAAATGATTGGCTGCAGATTAGTTGAGCTGTTTTCCAAGTTGGTTAATATAAACCCTTAAATAGATCTTGGTTTGCACTGCCTTGATCTGATCTTTATCTGTGTAATAACTGGCCGAATGCCTTTGAGTTTCTGTTACAAAATGCAGAGGCCACCTCCTGAAAGCCAGCCCCTGATTTTCTCTAAAGAAAACAGGTGGCAGTGCTTGTTTTAAGGAATGACTTGTTTATCAGGAGCAGACACTTGCAATGCTTCTCATGTAAGATTACTTTTTTTTTTCCATGCTCTCTGCTCTTGAAGCAATTGCCTGAGGTTCTTATCAGATGTGAGTTATCAAAATGGAAACCAGGCTTCCTGGGGGAATGAGAGGCTATGCTTTATCCATGTGTTCCTCAAAAGGACAGAACTGTCCTTAGATCACAGCCCTGCCTGCTTTCTGCTGCCTGTTAGCCTCTAGGAATGCACCTGCTTTTCTGGGCTGTGTGTGAAAGCTGTTGTTCATTTAGAGGGGGAGAAAAAAGAGGATCATGTGGGAATTTAGATGTGGTTTGCCACACTTCAGGTCACTACCCGCACATATCACTACTGTTATCTCTGTGGGAGTCCGTGTCTTTCTGATCCTAGATAAAATGAAGTGCACGCTCCTAGAGCTGGGAACAGCCTCTCCTGATGTGTCTGTGTCACCGCGGGGCTAAGTGTTGGGGTGATGTGCTCCCTGGGTGGGAGGTGAACCCCTGAGCTTCAGCCAGGAGGAAGCAAGGAAAGGTGCTTGGATATTAGGAAAAACTTATTTACTGAAAGGGTTGTTAGGCGTTGGAATGGGCTGCCCAGGGAAGTGGCTGAGTCCCCATCCCTGGAGGTCTTTAAAAGGCATTTAGATGTAGAGCTTAGTGACATGGTTTAGTGGAGAACTTGTTAGTGTTAGGTCAGAGGTTGGACTCGGTGACCTCGGAAGTCTCTTCCAACCTAGATGACTTTGTGAAGGACAGCTGGGTCTTGCTCTGACCAGCAAGGGTTACCTTTGTGGGGCCTCACAGCACCATAAGGGTGTCTTCCCCTCACAGCGCTTCATCCTTGCCACCTCAGCGTGTACCTGGCAGTGCACAAGGACCAGCCTCGAGCACCGGGCCACGCTTCCCTCACTAAGACTGGGATTTCCTTGGGGCTGCAGCACTGTCGGGCCCTTGGAAGCAGCACCACAGCCCCCCGTGGTCGTTGTTGGGCTGGGAGGGGTGACCCCGGCTTCGTTGGCAGCCAGACCCATGCCAACGCCTGGCCCCGTGGGGTCCCCTCAGCGCCATGGCGTCCCCTCATGGCTGTGGGGTGCGTTCTGCAGCACTCCCCCCCCGCCCATAATCAGCGCAGACAAAGCAGAACACGCAGAACTAATTCTTTATTAAACGCAGCCTCCTGCCGAGCCTCGGCAGCCCTCACACCGTCAAGATCCGCCCCTTATGTTCCGCTCCGCGGCTCCTTGGAGGACTCCTCCCCCTCCTAGGGCCGCGGAGCATAGAGCGGCGCGGCTAGAGCGGCCCCGCCGGAAGCGGAAGCGGCGGCGGCGGCGGAGGGGGGGAGCGGAGTTTCCCCGGCGGCGCTGAGGCGACGGGGCCGGGAGCGGAGCCATGGGGGACGACATGAACGTGATCCCCGAGCGGGAGATGAAGGCACGGCGCGGGCCGGCAGCCAGCGGCGGGCTTGGGGGGCGGCACTGGACCCGCAGGGGGTGGCAGGCTGCCGGGGGGGAGCGGTTACGGGGGGGTTGGGGGGCTCGGCCTAGGCTGGGAGGGCACCAGGGGTGGGAGGGGCAAGGGGGGGCTCTTGAGGAGCCCCCCAGGGGGTTTGGGGGCGCTGGGGGGGGGGGCGGGAAGGGATCTGGGGGGTCCCCCGGGGCTTGGGGGGCGCTGGGAGGTCTTGGCGGCGTCTGGGCACCTTTTGGGGAGAGGCTGGCTTGGAGAGTGGTGGAGGGGGGCTTGGGGGAGGCTGCGGGGCAGGAAGGGGTTGGGGGCTCTGCTGGGTTTCTTCAGAGCCGCGGGGAGCTGTAGGGAGGGGCAGGGGGAGCCCGTTGGGGAGAGGAGGGAGGGGGTTCTGAGGTCTCCTGGGTGGGCCTTCTGTTGGGGATCTGCCTTTGGGATCAGCACTGGCTGCGTGTGTGGTTGTCTAGCTTTGGGCAGCATGAAGAGGAGCCGTGCTGCCAGCCCAGCCTGCCCGTGTGTGTCCCAGAGCGCGGCAGGACGGGGCTGTGCGAGCGGGATGGGGCTGTCCATGCAGGCTGCTCAAGCCCTCGTGAATCTGTGCAGCTGCTTCCTGCTCAGGCACCTGCAGCAAAGGAGTGGGGCTGCTCGTTTTGCAGAGGGTTCTGAGCTCCTGCAGTCCTCCCAGGTTGCAGAAAGGCACTCACTCCGTGCTTTGGCAAAATGAACTGAAAACCGGAGGCTTGATTTGAGTTACTGGTGTTAGAGGCGCTGCTCTGCTCAGTGGTTGGAGAAGAGGCTCCTGCCTAAGCTGAACCCCTCGTTTTGTATGGTTATTGTGCAGCTGCTCTTTCTTAATTCAGTTTGTATTTTTGCAGTTTTTTATCTCACCCCGCTTTTCTCTTTTTCCTTTTACAAAAGGACGATGTAAATTATAAGAGAAACAAATGCACAAAGTAAATCTGGTTATACAAAGTAATTGCTGGTGGTGAGAGCAAACAAAAACTAAGTAGTTGCGTGCTTTGTAGCTTTAAGGTAACAGGTTTTATTCTATCACTTTTTATCTCTGTTTTGTTCCCTTTTACTTCTTTTTTTTAACCCTTTCTGTATCAATTGGCTAGTTTCAGGTGTGTTTCTGAGAGGAGCTAGATGTCTCAATTTCAGCTCCTACAAGATTTATGAAGACAGGCTGTTGGGTGGAAGAGAGACCCAGCCGGTGTTCCAGCAGAACTGTGGTGTGATCTCTGTCTTAGAGAAGACAGAAAACATGATAGGATGGCCAGTGGTAGCATGGACGTGTTCTGCAGCTCTTGTGGAGAGACTTTCAGCTTATTGTCTTAGAGAAACTTAGAGAAGTAAAGTCTTCCTCTTCGTTTGCATGTGTACAGCTACGTCTGCTCTCTCCCACAACAGGATTTTCAGTTCAGAGCACTGAAGAAGGTCCGCATCTTTGATGCTCCCGACGATCTCCCCAAAGAGCGCTCCAGCCTCCTCGCAGTGTCTAACAAGTATGGGTTGGTCTTTGCTGGTGGAGGAACCAGCCTGCAGATCTTCCAGACCAGAAATCTTCTCATCCAAAATGAGCTGGGAGAAGATCCCAATAAAATCGGTAAGATGCGTTTATGGCTCGTGGTCGTTGCAGAGACAGCTTTATGTGGGGTTTCGTGCTATGGAGCTCTTGGCTTCTGACACGGTCCTTATTGTGGTCTTTGGTATGTTTGAAATCACTGTGCTTTCTTGTATAAGGCGACAGGACCAGTATTTGCTGTGCCTCTAACTGAAATGAAGTGTAATCACTAGGAACAAGCCACCAGGATGCTGGTAGTGCCTTTCCAGGTGCCGGCCACATTTGGGTACCTGTGTTCACTGCCATACAGTGAGGCTGGCTTTTCCTACCCCAAAAACACAGCCCTTTCCTTGCAGCCACGTGCTCTTGCGGCAGCCAGTCTCCGAGCCATGGGCCTGTGTGTGGATCGGGGATGTAGGCGAGTGGAGAGGGACAGAGTTCTCACACCAGGTGCTCTATTTGGACTGTGCTGCAAGCGAGGAAGCAGTGACTGTTCTTCCACCTCGAAACCAAAGTGCATTTGGTGGCATAAAAATCTGGTGGCAATGAAAACCACTTGGTTTTCATTCTTGTCTTGTCCTTAGTAACTGTGCAACCCAAAGTTCCCACATGCACTGCAAGTAAAACCTAAAATTTGTCTCCTTAGTTTTTCTTGCAGGTTACTGAGGAAGGAAAGGAACATTTTCTTTTCTGAGAAATTTGAGAGACTCTTGAGACTTTAGAGATGAAGGGGCTTGCTTTCCCTTTTTTATAGGACTGTCTGTTAAGTGACTCGGGCATAAACTTGTCCTTTCTGTGTTGTTTTAAAAGTTTTTGCTTTTTAAATTTGTGCACTTCATCCTATCTTACTTGCCTTTTGTGTTTCAAGTGGAGAATGTCCAGAGTACCTTAGTTCCCATGAAGTTTCCCGTGCAGCACTTGGCTCTAAGCTGTGATAATCTCACGCTGTCCGTCTGTATGATGTCCAGTGACATTGGTTCCTTCATTGGCTTTTTTGATGTCCGCACGTTCTTTAATCAGGTAAAGTACATGCAAAGAGGTTTTTTTTGTGACCCAGATTACAGCACAAGGAGTGTCATGCCTTGGGTGGCATTTTCTGCCTTTCTGTCTTGTAAAGGAGTTTTTCATTAAACTCAAAATATGCTTTTTAGAAGCACAGAATGGTTTGGGTCGGAAGGGACATGAAAGATCACCTAACTCCAACCCCCCTGCCATGGGCAGGCACACATCCCACCCGACCAGGTTGCTCAAAGCCCCATCCCACCTTGAACACTTCCTGGGATGGGGCATCCACAGCTTCTCTGGGCAGCCTGGTCCAATGCCTCACCACCCTCAGAGTAAAGAATTTCTTCCTACTGTCTAATGTAAATGTACCCTTTTTAGCTTAAAAGCTGTTACCCCACTTATTCCCATCAGTCGTTAATTTATAGGGGACCAGAACTGCTTTGGACTGTGACTTTGTGAGAACTTGTTTTCGTGTCAGCTTGGACTGTCTCAAATATTTGTCTGTCATTAAAGGCGAAACAGCAGAAACGTCCCTTTGCTTATCACAAACTGGCCAAGGACTCGGGAAGCGCAGCGATGGTCAACGACCTGAAGTGGAACCCTGCTAGTCCCACCATGGTGGCCATCTGCCTGTCCGACGGCAGCATCTCCGTCCTGCAGGTCACGGACTCTGTGAAAGTGTACGCCACGCTGCCGTCCTCTGTAGCTGTTACGTCTGGTGAGTGGCAGCCTTGGGCAAGGTGCAGAATGTTGGGCACTTAAGAATAGAGGTGGGTAGGTAAGTAGGTGTAAGGAAGTTTGTCTCAGGGAGGTGGTTTCTTAAAAAATAAACAGAAATGCAAACAAGAAGGATTTAAAATCCCTTATGCTCTGAAAACGGGGTGTGATGTAACTGCTCTTTCCCAGTTGATTGGAGGAGCTGCAGCCAGGGAGTTGGAGTCCACCGTGCCTGCCTGTGGTTTGACTGCAGGGAAGCATACAAATAAGTCTGTAGCGATCATCTGTTGGGTTTTGATCTGAGCATCCTTGCTTTCTCTGTGACTGGATGATTACCACACTGCCCTGTTTTCATCCTGAGCAGATGGTAAACCTAAACTGCACAAATGTAATCGCATCGGTAAATTAGCACTGTACCGCCCTCTTCCAGGTTTAGCACAATCTGTGCATCTTTGTGACAGCTCTGATGTAACTTCTAGGCCTCTCTCTTCAGTTTAATTTGTCCCTATATGCTTGTGCCAACTGAAGTGTATGTTTGGCATGTAAGCTGTTCAGTGGCCGTGAGCATCCACCACAGGGCAATGGAAGGCTGTACGGCGGCACGTGTGAGGGAAGTTGAAACCTGTTCGAAGCTTCGTTGGTATGAGTGCTAAGAATCTCAGCTCTTCTTGCTGTCTGTAACTGAAAAGGCAAATTAATTGTTCAGCTTTATGGGTTTTTGCAGAGGAAAAATACACAGTTTTGACTTCCTGGTCCTGCTTTTGTGGGACCTTGTAACTGTAATTTCCTTACTGCTGATGAAATTCTCTTTTTTGCTTAGTGTGTTGGAGCCCGAAGGGAAAACAACTGGCTGTAGGGAGGCAAAATGGCACTGTGGTGCAGTATCTGCCTGTAAGTATTGTTGCCATTAAGACCTGATGGCTGCTCTCTGGCTTGCAAAATGCTTTATTTCCTTTGCGTCTCTGCCTATAGAATTTGGTTGGGTGGCACGTGGCGTGAGCCATGTGATGATGCCCATCCACTTCACTGTTATTAAAACATCTTAGACCAATGCTGGGTTTAGTTTAATGTTTGCACCTACCACTTAAATGTGGTGATGTCAGAGTGGCATGTGATTGAGTGGTAAGCAGTGTGTAAGTTGCTCTAAACCAGCTCTCTGGACTTCCTCCAAAACTTGCAATTGGATTTGTTTGGGGTCTTTGTATTAAAGATTGTTTTATTTACAGAATCTGCAGGAGAAGAAAGTAATCCCTTGTCCTCCCTTTTATGAACCAGAAAATCCTGTTAAAGGTACAGCTTCTTATTTTTAAGCTTGCTTCCTCTTTTAAAATATTTTTACTCATTCCTCCTCTGTTATTTTTAGTTACGGCCACTGTATAGTATCCTGGTTACATAATTACATTATGCTTTTTAATTATTTGAGGGGAAAAGGCTTTATCTCTAGGTTGTGTAGAAAAATTAACTGTGGGCCAAAGTCCTTGTCTATTTCTAAAATGTTTTAAATATGCATTTTTAAAAATTAATTTTTGCTCACTGATGTAACAGTACTATCACAAGTAACCTCCCTTCAGCATGGAGATTTCTGAGTATAATCCATTCTCCTGTTTCATGCAAGCTCATTTCTTCATTTTGACTCTTGACTAAAAGTGTTAAGACAGTAAGTTTAGAAAAGTAGAAGTGCTTCATCTGGGTGTGTCAAAATATTACCTGTTTTTAGAAACAGTGCTGCTGTTTGGCCCGTGATATCCTGAAGCAAATCAAATGCATGGTTTTGGTTTGTATTCAGAATTTCTGGGATCAAATAGTTTTCCTGCTAGTATGACGGATGCTTTGCAGACAGATCATTGAAATTCTTAATCTTGGTAGCTTAGAGGATAGCATGTTCCTTATTTGCTAGCAGTGTCATATTACTTTTGTGTGCTGGGCATAGTTAAAATCACTATAAGAGGAAGTATTCTGAAGTGTTTCTCGCTGAGGTATTTGTTTCCTTCTCTTCCAGTTCTGGATGTACTGTGGATTGGCACGTATGTCTTCACTATTGTATATGCAGCTGAGGATGGGACCCTGGAAACACCTCCAGACGTGGTCATAGCCATATTGCCTGTACGTGCAAACAAGTCTCAGCTACAGAACTGTTTGTTCCTTGTTCTTGACCTGTTGATTACAACAGCAAGCTGCTTTTTTAATCCATACCGGCATCATTTGGAATTCAAGTTTGATACTGTCAGAGTCTAGTACTCTCTGCCCAGGTTCTTCTAGGTATTCCATGCAGAGGGTGAAAGGTTTAGTATCAGATTCTCTTACTGGAAGATACTTGATGTTACATGGGACTGCAAATTTAGAGAAGTGATACAGATACTGAAGTCTATGCAGGCCCAATACAGCAATTGCAATTTATGGTTAGATCACCGTACAAATGTGACTCCTGTTGCCTGTCTCTGTGTGCTCTCTGTCATGACACTGGGTGTCCCCAGTTGCTAAGGAGGAATATGTGGTTTGAAACCAACTCAAGTCTATTCCTCTCTTTAAAATTATTATGCTAGTTGTTTAGCTTTTTATACCGTTAAGTTGGGCTGAGCCCCAGGATGACTTCCACCATGCTCTCTGGCTAAACCAGAGAGACATCCGCATCCTTTTAACGAACTTCAGAGAAGCCAGGTTTACACCACCAGGTGATCCGTTCAAAAGTTGACAGCTGTGTATCTAAAACAAAGACCACTCGACTAGGTGGAGGAAGTAATATCCATGTGAAAACTTGTAACCTGTTGTCTGATGACATCAAATTATGACATGAAGACTTATAGTCTGAAGCAGATGCTCAGGAAAAGACCTTACCTGATGTAGAGTCCTAATATATATAACAGATTGGTGTGTGTGTGCATTTTTTTAGGTTAAGGATGTTTTTAGGCCTGATTATACTGGTAAGGCCCTGGTAAACTTTTTCTGGTCCCTTTATCTTTTGGAGGAGGACTTTTTTTTGTTTTTCAAGTAGTCTCATGACACCTGTTCTCTTCTGAAGCATGTAGGCAACATGTTGCTTACCCTATGCTACCCAACTTATTGCTGTACCCTATGACTATGATGCACTCCTATTTTTGGGAAATTACTTGGTTTCTGTGCTGGAAGGTAAATTATCAATGTTGGTCTTACAGAAAAAGGAAGAGAAGAGACCAGAGAAGTTCGTGAATTTCATGGAGCCTTGCTATGGGAGCTGCACAGAGAGACAGCATCATTACTTCCTCAACTATGTTGAGGAATGGTGAGTTGCAGGGATTGTGGCAGTTTTTTCCTTATTGTGCATGTCTGAGTCATCTAGGCTTCTCTTTGTGTTGTTTCTCCTTTCTGTAAACTTTGTAACACCCAAATATGAGCCAAATGAAATTACAACTTTGGAAATGTTTTATAGAAGTACAGCTTATTTTTCTCACATGCTTTATCTCCATACTGACGTAGTCATTTTTCTGATGAGAACGTGTGTTACCTTCATACACGTACATTAGATTGTTTAAAATCTATTGTAACAGTTTCCCCTGTCACACATCTTGGGATGAGCAGTCAGTTTCATGTTGTTATTGTAACTTTATGATTAGATATAAATATGATGATGCTTAGGGGAGCTGGGGACCTGGCCATGGATTGTCATATTTGTATCCTTGCTTACAGGGATTTAGTTCTGGCAGCTTCAGCAGCTTCCACAGAAGTCAGTATCCTAGCAAGGCAAGGAGATCAGGTAATATTTTTCTTCCTGTTGCACTTGTGCGTATATACCTCCCATTTCTTGAAAGTCTAAGCAAATAAAACCTTTCGAAGATCTGAAATATGACAAAGTGGTATGCTTAAAAAAATCAAATGCCTTTCTTTTTACATCCGAGTTGCACAAAATATTAATGTAAATGTAAGCCTTAGATGACCAGGAGATGAGTGACATGAGAAGGGATAAACAAACACAGTATGTCGTGAACCAAGTACCACAAGTCTATTTTTTGTGATTTGGTTGGTAGTCTTAAAATGTGGTCCAATTTGCTGGAATAAAAAGTGATTCATATGAGGTCATATTGAAGTAAAACATTGACTATTTGTCCTTGTGTCTGACCTCAGCTCTGACGTGCAGTGCTATGGAAGAAACCACAGACAAATCTGTGAAGGGCCCTGATAATTCTGACATTTGTTTATCTGTCAGGGCAGGTAGATCCTCTCCAGCTTTTTTGCAATCTCGTCTTTCAACTGTAGTAGACTAATGTTCTGAAGAAGACTGAACACAGGAAAGCAGTGGTTAAAATAATATTTTTGCTTCTTGCAGAACTGGGAGTCATGGGTTCTGGAGGACTCCAGCAGAGCAGAACTTCCCGTGACAGATAAGAGCGATGATACTTTGCCTGTTGGTGTTGCTGTGGACTACACCAGTAACATGCCTATCCCAATCAGTAAGTCTTGTTAGTTTTTCTTGTGGAATAGTCCAATGGTAGAAATAAGAGAGATTTTTGAGGGGCGATTTGGTGCTTAGGGTCCTGGGAGATGGTTCTGAAAGGGAGGCTGACAGAATCTGTCCTACATCTTTATAGCAAGCACATAGCACGTGTGTGATTACCTCTGTGTAAGGATTTAAATGGCAAGGTGTTAAATACGGTTCTTCCTGAAAGCTACAGGAACATGTGGAAGAGAAAGCACCTGAGTTATGTCTGTGTTTCACGGAACTGGGATAGTAGTGAGTTTAAAGGAGTCATATTTGAGCATCAGGGATTTCAAACTGCCTCTCTGACTTCCATTATGCTCGTAACTTGTGTCATTTTGGATAACTGTTTGTATTAAGTACATTTGCAGTGATCTATAGGACAAAAAGGGGCTAATTTCAAAGTCAGAAAAAGCAAGGATCGTTGAGGTGAATGTGTAGCTTTTAATTCCGCATTAAAGCACAGAGCCTGTACTAACTGAACCCCGCTGTGCTCTGCATCTAGCCAGTTGCATTATTGCTGTACCTTCTGTGCTGCCTGAAGGCTCTTCAAAGCACGTTGTCGGAGGCTGAAGCTGAAGGTACATCTGAGCTATTGTGCTGTACCTTAGTGAATTCTGAAAACTCTCCCTTGAAACCCAGAGGCGCTGAAATAAAGATGCCTTCAGGCAGAGTGGAAGGTACTGCAGTCAAGAGTTCCTGAAGAGCACAGGAGGGTGCCGATTAACTGTGAACTGCAGCAGCCTTTACCTGAATGAAAACTACAGTAGGGAATTGAGGTCAAACTGTGTACTTTAACACAAAATTGAATTTGAAGTATTTTCTTTGTTAATCTATACAGTTATTGGATTAAGGAGTCTGTCAGAACAGCTGCTTTAAGCCCAGGTTGTACTGCCTCAGTTTATAGAATGGTTTCTGGAGAAGCTTGTTGCTGACACGTTTTGTGTGTTCTCACAGAGTGTAATCAGCTCCTTTTTGGCTGCGCATTATTTGGCTTTGCAGTTCACAACAAGCTTGGATTAAAAAGAAACCATATTTGTCCTGGATCATGTTCCCATGTGGAAACTGCCCTTCCCCAGCAAGAGCCAATAGATAGAGGGAATGTAGCCATCCCTTGCGTGGGCCAACAGAAGTGTCAATTATTATAGATTAAGTCTAGGATGCAGGAAGAACTGCTTTTTTTTTTTTTTAACATATTAAGCACAGTTAAACTTACAGAAAAAGTTTTAGAAATATATGGAGTAATTCAGGCCCTTCACTGTCCTGAGAACACTTGAACTGAAGCAGACTAACTCAAAGCTGCACAAATGGACGTATTTTAGATCAGAGGTTCGAATCACCAGCCTGTTTACAGGATGCTTGTTTTTTTAGATGTTGTCTCTTTAGACTTGAAAAGCTTCTTATCCAGCAATTAATTCTTACCTTATGTATATGAATATTAGTGGTCTATCAGGACCCAATGGAATGTGGGGAGTTGCTGACAGGATCTGAGGATTGAGGAAGGGAGCAGCATATAGCTCAAAAGAAAGGATTACCTGAAAATATGAAAATGCTTGGCACAGAAATTCATGGCTGAAGGCTTTGACAGTCAAGAGATTATATTTAATTGTCAAAAATAACCTTTTGTCTCTTGTCTATGAATTAATAAAATACAAAGTCAGGAGTAGGAAAGAACAAAGAAGGAAAAAACAGTAGGGGGCATTCAGGGGGAAGTAGGGGAACAAAGATGTAAGTTAAAGCAGGAAGGCAGAAATGTAAGAAATATTGCGGTAAGTCACGCGATGGTGTCAATGCCAGTAGGAACAAGACAGGAAACTTTGGTTGCAAGCCTTACGTATATGGTCTCTGGCAGGTGATGAGAAGACCCTTCCTCCAGCACCCGTTCTGATCTTGCTCTCTACGGATGGCGTGCTCTGCCCGTTTTACATGATCAATCAAAACCCAGGGGTCAGATCGCTTATTGTGACCCCAGAGCCATTGCTGACAGCAGGGGAGAGAACACCGAAATCAACAGGTAAGGGCTCCAGTGGGTTAAGGAAACACTTGCATTTGTGGATCATTTTCTGTAAGTTTGGTATTCAGAAGTATCCAGTCAGAGAATGTTTTTTTTCTTTATAATGATAATGGAAGCAGTTCTTGGGTGTTTTGTGCTCCCAGGACAGTTCATCTTCTGTACATCTGAGTGAAATTATTTAGACCTGTTTACCATGAGAGATCTCAAGCACTTTGCAGACTGCATTTAGATTCTAATGTGCAATCAACATTTGGGGAACAGGGCCAAAGCACTTCTAGGAGGCCCTTTGCCCAGCTTTGGGGTGGTGTGAGTGAAACTGCAGCAGTGTCTAAAACTGCGGCAGTGACTGCAGGCTCCGACTGGTGACAAGGATCAAGACCCAGAGCAAGGTCTGCATACCCCAAAGAGGAGATGGGTTTTCTTCCATATGTTTTGCCGTGGGAGGCCTGATGTGAACAGAAGTGTTTGGCTGCAGGGAGGGCTTATTTAAATGATAGCTTTCTGCAGTGCTGTGAAAACAGCGTTAGCAGGTAGAGCAGTAGTTTTTTCTGAGTGTGTATAGGTTGTGATATGCAATGTGAAGTAAGCAGTTTCTTATGCTGGGGTGTGCAGGTCAGTTGGTTGTTCTGCTTCTCTGCCTGCATACAATAATTGCAAACCCGCCGCTTTCTTACATAAGCCCAAATTTGCTTCTCCTCCAGACAGAATGCTTTTGCCTGGCAGCCTGCCTCTCTGCAGTGCTGGCTGGCTAGTGTGCTGACAGCCTGTTTAATTTGAGCTGGCAGGAACCTTATCAAAATCAGGGGAGAAAGGTGAAGGCTTTTCACAGGAAACTCCAGGCAACATTAATCCAGACAGACTTGGGGAAGCAGTAATATTGATAATGGCTCAGGGTTTTTGCAATTTCTGTAACACTTGTTGGGCATGGGGACTGGAAGCCCTGCTCCCTCTTCTGTCTTTCTCACTCTGTGGTCTGTCTGAGTGAGATAGTACCTAACTGCCCCATCAAGCAGTATTTGGCCTTGCAGTACCTTCTTCCATTAGTCAGTGCAACCAAATGAGTCTCTTCTTTACCTGTTTATCTTCCCGCAGGAAGTACTGCCGCATCTCCGACCACTCCGCCAACTTCTTTAAAGCCTGACACGGTTCCAGGTGTTGCTCCTACCGCCCCTGCCTCAAGTCTGCCTCCAGCAGGAGGTGGAGCAGCTGCTTTTTCCTTTATGCCTTCAACTGTGAAGACACCTGGCAGTACAACCAGCGATCCTCCTCCTTACCTCTTTTCCACTGACACCTCCAAGCAAGCCGTGGCTCCCAGTCCAGGAGCAGGAACATTCTCTTTCTCCTCTGCTTCTCCAAAGTCATCGGTAACACCTGCTCCTTCTGTAGGCACCACTGCAGCTACTGCCACCACCTTCTCTTTTGGATCCATGAGCTTGAAACCAGCTGCAGACAGCTCACCTGGGCCACCACCCTCCACAACACCCGTTGCACAGAAGTTGTCTTTCACCCCTTCAACTTCTTCAGTCAAAGTGAACCTCAATGAGAAGTAAATACAAAGATAAATTAGATAATGCGGTAGCTGGGTAGTTAAATCACTCCAGATGTGGGTGGTGTGTGGTAGTTCTGAAGATCACACAATAGTTTCTTTTTGCCCTGACAGCTGTTTTCTGTGCTTCCCAAAAAAGCACTGAGGAAACCCCTCTTTTCACAAGATGTTCGGCTGTTAAAAAAAAAAACCTCAGTGGTTCCCATGCTAGAGGTGATGTCCATGGACAAAATACTAGTCGAGGGAGTTGCCAAAAGTTATACTGGTAACTTACCAAATTATCAGAGACTTCATTTTTTCATGTCTTTGCTTCATAGGCACGAAACATTAATCCCATGCTGTGGCTCAAGGTGAATTGGTTAAAGGACTCTTGGGGAACACTGGGATTGGAATATTTTTGTGACTGGTTTAGTTTGTTGCTGGTAGCACAGTTTCCTTTCACGCTTTGTTGAAGGTTCCTTACCTCTAACCTAAGGAGTAATTTGCGTTGCTGGGCAGGAGCTGTATCCATATTTGATGGTTGTTTTTTTTTTCCCCACTCCTGTGTTGAATAGAGGAGATGCCAGGCCTTTTTTTTGTTGTTGTTCTTAAATGGATGCTTGCTCAGTGAATACAGGACCTGAAGTCTTCAAAGCTTGTTTGTGCTGAGAGTTCGTGCCAGCTGAAGGATAACTGATACTGATTAGAAACTATGCAAAATAGATTTGAGTGATGAACGTTCTCAGATTTCATATACCTCTCTTCCCTCCAACTCCCAAGACTTCCCTCTCTTTTTGAGAAAGAACGGTTCAAAAGGCAGAGCGATGTTAATTGGAGTTGCTTTCTGTGGAGAACAATTTTCATGTAAATATATCTAAGAAATTTCTGATGCTTCAAATGATTATTTTTTAATTAGGGTAGTCGTTGCTACACCGGCATCTGATGGTGGCTCTTAGGGCTTTTTAAATTTGATATTTTGTGTATAAAGCAAATGATACGCTTGTGAATTGGCTGAATATTTAACTTGGCTGCCTTGAGGGCCTGAGTTTGAAGATGAATGGAAGTTCATGTTCTCCTGCAGAATTTCTCTTTGAACTTTGCTGCAAGGTTGGAACTGAAGGGTGACTTAGATAGGCTATATTTGGTGTTTGTGTGCAAAATGATGAGGTGCGTTTTGAAGCAGGGTGGTGGTTTTTGCAGGCATTTAGTTTTTGCTCACTGGGAGATCTATGGTAGCAGACTTTGTGGTTCCAGATATTCAGAAATATCCCTGAAGGGTGCCTTCCCACCATTTCCAGCAGCTGCGCTTGTAATTTTGTACCTAGAGCTTAAGTTATTGCCAATCCCTGGGGTTGTTCATTTGTTAGACCTTAGTGGTTCATTTTGGATGGAGAGAAACAGCCGGGACCAGTTCAGAGCTGAAAGATGCCCTGCTTTCTTCTGCAGGTTCTCTGCTGTAGATGCCTCATCTCCCACTAGCAGCGGTGGTCATGCCAGTTCCACAATGTTTTCATTTTCAACCGGTTTAAAAACTGCTTCTGGAGGTCCTCTGAGTCAGTCCACGCCACCCTCTGCCTCTCCTACCACACCACTGAAGGCTTCAACCCCTGCACCTGCCACAGGTAGGAGTCTGATGCGTGCTGTTGGGAGCAACACATTACAAACAATGTTCTGAAAGTTCTGGAAACCAAATCAACCTCACCATGTCCTTTATTTTTTTTTTCTGCTGCATCTACTGATGCAGCATGTGTGCACACCATAATGCTGTGATGGACTTAATACTGAAACTGAGAATTTTCTCTGTTTATGCAGTTTGTTCCCCACAGAGCCAGCTGTCCATATGGGAAATAATATGTTCAACTTCTTAAGTTCTGGCATTTTCAGTGCCCTGCAATATAGCTCTGGTTAAGAATGTTTCTGGGCAGTCACGCAAATCGGTGCCCTGACTTGCATCTGGAGCGCGTAGGGTTCGGTGTTCAGAAGCAAGTTTAAATTAGATTGCATTCATCTGGTAGCAGAATAATATTCCACCTCCCAAATGACTGTGGGATTGGGGGTCTTGGGGTCCTTCAGGAATGTACAGCCAAATATCTGGGAGTAACAGTTGTTGCCATTAGCAGAGAAATTGAATGGGAGTAAAAGTGCACCTGGGGAAGATGTTTTCTTTTACTGGGGCCTCTGCCTGTATCGCTGCTGGATTTGATGCCGGCGATTAACAGTCTGATCACAACCTGTTTTCTCAAGTTTAATGTAGGTTCATAAATTACTGTTTCTCTTTTTAAATCCTAGTGGCACGTCCTGCTCAAAATATGCCTTCAGGTTCCTTACTACAGAAGACAGCCAAGATCACCTCTTCTGCAGCAAAGCCAAGCTCTACTCCGGTAATGAGAATTTGAGTGGATTTTTTAGAGGGGGAATGCTTTCTGTTGCTCGTGAATTGCTTAGAATTCCTTGGACTGAAGAGTATTCCTAGGTCCAAGAACTAGATGACTTTGGCAAGTTTTCATGTATGTTGCTACGATCAGAGTTGTAGAAACTAATTCTTACCAGTGCTTTGGAAATGAGGTTTAACTGCTTTCCTAGCTAATAAGCAGTCAAGATCTGTCTGGATGGTGTTTCTTAAGACAGACACAGGCTTTGGATAACAAAATCAAAACAGTAACACAGAACAGCATACAAAGGTTTCCTTTGCTTTCACAAAGCTTTAGCCACATATCTTCAGGTACTCTGCAGAACTACCTGGAATGTGTATATACTTTTCTTACTTTAGAGTGGAACAAGTATTTTTGCTTATGACAATTGCCTCCCTGGTGACTGCTGTCTGAATGGAGCTCTAACAGCAGGCCTTTTTCAATATTCTAGACTCCCTGTTGCTAGGGCTATATTCTTAATATTGCAGTGAGGTTGTTTGTTTTTTTCCTCCAGGGCAAATCAGCAGTCCCCAGCGCTGCTTTAGAGAAACAGGTCCACCAGTGGAAGGATTCAGACCCTGTCATAGCAGGAATCAGAGAGGAGGTGAGAACTTTTTTGAGCAGTTTTCTTCATTTTAGAAGCTGGAAGAGCACTGTATAGAGACACAGGCGTTTCTTTTCAGTTCACATGTATTTTGATGATGTCTTTCAGTAGTTTAGGAATCAAAATGGAAATTTTCAACAAGATAGTCAACTTGTTTTTGTACTTGCTGTTTGTGTGTCCTGTTCAGTCATCTTTAATTTCAATTGCTGTTCTGGAAAAATTGGGTATTCCTTCCTGTTGCTGTGCAGGAAGAACTTCCTGCTTTTCCTGTCAAGTCAGAGATATTGATGGTGTTGTAGAAACATGATCTATGAGTTTGGTTCCCGACCCTGCTGTGTTTTAGTGGCTGTACTTACTTCTTGACTTTGCAGATTGCACATTTTCAAAAGGAGATGGAGGAGCTGAAGGCCCAGACTTCCAAAGCCTGTTTCCAAGTGGGTACTCCAGAGGAAATGAAAATGTTGCGAACTGAGTCAGATGATCTTCATACCTTCCTCTTGGAAATTAAAGAGACAACAGAGGTGAGCATTGTGGCTGAGCATCATCAAACTATTTAACTCCTCAGCAATGACTGTTTGTCACCTGGTGTTTCCATTTAACCTGCTAGTGCTGAACCAAGGTAGATGGAACCTCTGAATATGCTATTTTAGCATGGGGGCAATGTTTGCATGTGTTCTTTCAGACAAACGCTTGCAGGAGCTCCTGTGTTAGAGATGGCAATGAAAATATGTTACTTTGAACCTTATCCCATGTGTTCTATTTGCAGTCACTTCATGGAGATATTAGTATTCTGAAGACAACTTTGCTGGAGGGGTTTGCAGGAGTAGAAGAGGCTAGAGAGCAGAATGAGCGGAATCGTAGCTTGGGCTATTTACACTTGCTCTATAAGAAACCCTTGGATCCCAAGAGTGAAGCACAGCTCCAGGTATGAAGCATGTTAACCAACTTCTAATCTAGAGCTTTAAATAAAATGAGACTTCTGTGTGCCAACTGCCCAGTGGTTTTGTTCTGCCCTAGGTATTTCTTGTTCTGACACAGTGTAGTAAAAATGTGATTAATTTTGTTTCTCCAAGTTTGCAGCATATACTGAAAATCCTCTGCTAAAGCTTCTCTGTGTTGTTGCCATTAGCCAACATTGTCTGTGATGAGACAATTCCTGCTGAAGGGAAATATTTCACCTGAGATCCAACTCTATTCTAATCTTAGTACATGACTCTTGACTCCCTGTTTCTTCTCAGTCTGTAGTGTTTGTTCAGGGTTTTCAGCTAAAGGAATATTTTTTTCAACAGTTTGTGGAAGAGTTCTTGGAATTGTATCTGGTATATAAAAGTGCCTTTTAGAACAAGAACAACTTGATGACTTGCTATGACTTACGAAATTGCGTGGTTAATTTTGTGGATGGCTGAGCCTAAAGTTAAATGATACTCTAAAAGCTTGGGCACAAAGGAGAAGATAACCAGGAGTTCCTGAAGAGGCTTTCAAAGATGTGAAAGAAACTGGGGTGAAGCACTGAGAGGGCTATTTAACCCTAGGCAAAATAGGCTGAATGTGCTCTACAAATGATACTTGGTCTTTTGTACACTGATAAGTTCTCCTTAAGGAGTTTGACTAGCAGGCTGAAGACATAATTGAATGTCTTCTTTGTTACAGCAGGAGTCAAGAGCATGTACACAGACAGTTACTAGGCATCAGCTGACATGAAGCAACTTCCTTTAGGTCTGAATTTTTTCACCTGGACTCTGTAGGTTGATTCACAGTCTTAATTTTATCCCTTCTTTGTCTTGTATTTTCCTGTGACTTTTTGAGCTTATGCTTGTGACTTGAGAGGGCTGATAACTTTGAAAGGCATCTTTCACTGGTATAGAAAGAGGATCATGTGGAAAGAATGACAGTAGGAGAGAAGTGGAAATGAATTTGAATGTAAGGATTTTTCAGGTCAACTTTTTGAGAGTTTGCAAGAAAGACAGCTTGATCTGACTTAAACTTTATTCAGTTTGCATCACCACTGTTCTCCTGGCTCGATAGTGCTCACTTGATCAACTTATTACGCTAGCTTTAAATGAAGCTTTAAAAAAAGAAAAGACCCTGGGGCTTCTCTGATGGCCAGCCATACTGACTTGCTGTTCAGAGAGTTGCTGCTATATGATGCTCTTAATTGCTGGAGAGGAAACCTGTGCTTCGGAACGTGTAAACTAAGCCCACAGCAGTACTGGATTTGGTTTCAGGTTGGGTATGCCATATTCAGATTTCATGCTGTATCTTGAAAACAGTTGTCATGGAATCCTTCCCAAACAGTGTTACTTGGCTGGTTCCTCGTTGCGTTTAAGGGAACATTCTGTTGAGATGGGCTGAAACCAAGTGCAGTTTCCATTTTATGAGAGTGGAATAAAAGAGATGTTCGTGCTGTGACAGGTTGGAGGGATGACAATTATGAGACAGAAGGCTGGTTTCGTTTAGGGAGCAGGTCTTGTAGCCAGAGATCTCTGGCTTAGTTGTGCCAGTTGTGCAACCATGTGGTCATGGATAAGTCACTTTATTCTCTCTGTGCCTTATTTTTTTCCTACCTATAAAAATCAAGTTAATTCCTTGCCTTAATGTGGGAGTTGTGAGCATTCCTGAATGCTTTCATGAATCATAATCTGTAAATGCTGGTATCCCAGAGCCATATGAATAGCGTGCCAGGCTTTGATCACCTATAATTGTTAGATGCTTCAACAGTGTAAAGTGGGAATGAGTGACTCATCTTTTGGAAATAAGGTTTGAAATAAGGTTTGTTTTGTACAACGTGTGATGTTTGTACCACCCTTTCTGAAAAGCCCTGGCAGTGTTTTGCAAACATTATGGAAAGTCTTATTTCTAGTTTAAAGTTGGGATAAAATGGCTGGGCCGAGCTTGTACATACACCTCCACTAATTAAAAATAGGGTTTCATTGTGTTGAGTTCTGTTGTGCTGGATATAACTTTCCAGGCAGAAATATGGGAAAGTGTCACATGGCATGGACCAAATGAGCCAAAGGGTCTTCAGCTGAAACTGATTTCTGAAGTGAATTAAAGTCTGTTTTTATTTTACATGGCAGGAAATTCGGCGCTTGCACCAGTATGTGAAGTTTGCTGTCCAGGATGTGAATGATGTTCTGGATTTGGAGTGGGATCGGCACCTGGAACAGAAGAGAAAGCAGAAGTACGTAACTGAAACTGGAATACAGAACTGTAAGGATCTTGTCAGTGAATCAGACATCAGTCCCTAATCAACAGACGGAAGCCTTTTTCCATTTCATAGTACAGTCTTTTTTGAGGGGTTTATGATTAAAGCTCAGCTTGGATACTTAACTGGCGAGCTGTAGGTTCACACTAGTTGGCTCCGTAAGTTTGTTACGTGCTTGCTGCCTCTCCCTGCATGGTGTAAACAGCGCTTATGGAAAAACCTGTAAAATAAACTCCCTAGGGACCAAGCACGTTGGTGGTAGCTAATGAAACCCTCCTAATAGATAACATATCTTCTAGTAAATGAATAAACTTTCAGCATGTCCAAAGGAGAATTGTGCATTTGAGACGAACAGAACTGCCGTGGTGTTCAGACCAAACTGTGTTTGACTTCGTGGAGTTTAAGTAGCTAGAACCACCAAACGGTTTTGTGTAGACACGTCTGCTTCTGGCCAGATATGCAGCATGGTCTTTATCCCTGTCTCCTGATTTGCTGTCTTAAGGCGTTTGATTGTTCCTGAGCGAGAGACCTTGTTTAACACCCTGGCTAATAACCGGGAAATAATCAATCAGCAGAGGAAGAGACTAAATCAGTTGGTGAACAGCCTACAGCAGCTCCGATTGTACAACCAGACATCTCAGTGGAGTGTTCCCAGTGATACATCTTCTCTCAGCAGTGCTCAAAGGTATGTGAGATGCAAGTTTGTGAGTGGCGTTGCCACTCTGCTCTTGCCCCCAGCAGCATGCAAAGGCATGTCCTCTAAAGAATGATGTTTTGTGGATTTGGTAGGGAAGAGCAGGATGTCCTAAACAGGTACTGAGCTATGGCCAGGTAATATAGAAGCTCATTGTTTATATTCTGTGATGCATTGTTTGCTTATCAGAAATTTCCCTTGAAGGTTATGTTTTTATAATAGTGTAAACAGGATAATTGAACCTCTCGGCTGAGGCACTGCTGTTTTTGTCTGCATTTGGGGGAAGAAGTGAATGGCTCTGTGACTCTTCAAAGTAATTCAAGCAATGTGTGTTTAAATAGCGTGGTATCTAATGGAGCCAACTGTTCTAAGCCAGTGGTTCTAGTGACTCCTTTTGGCTCTCTTGTTCCTGCTTTGGTTGGTTTCTTTCTGCTGATTGTGTTTTTTTTCACTGTTCTGCCATGTCCCAGTTTCGACAGTGACCTTGAAAGCTTGCGGAATGCCTTGATGAAAACTACCTTGGAATCACACACCAAACCACTGCCTAAAGTACCTGGTAACTTCTTTTCCTGGTATTCACACACAAATTACTTTATTTATTATTATTTACTTGTGCTTTGATCTAGACTAATAACTCTTCTCTTTTCCAGCTAAATTATCCCCTGTGAAACAGGCACAGTTGAGGAATTTTCTAGCCAAGAGGAAGACTCCACCAGTTAGGTCTACAGCTCCAGGTAAACCTTTAGCTATCATAAAAGTCTGGAATGCTTTCTAGGAGGGTAACTTACCTGCTGTGGGCACCAGTGCTGAAGTTAGTTTTTGGCAGCTTCTCACTCCTCAATGCTTTCTTCTCCCTTGCTGCTTCCTCATCTGCTCTCAGTAAGAATTTCCTTCATTTACCATCTTATCAAAAGTTGCTTTTCCTGGCAGTTAAGAAGACAAATCCTAGCAATGTAGGATTAAAACAAGCCAGTAGAATAGCATCCTAAAATAGGATGTATGTCTGTTAGGCTGGATGGTTCTCTCACTTTAACACATACACACATGATTTTTTTTCTGGTATTGCAGCAAATTTGTCCCGATCTGCCTTTTTGTCCACAAGATACTATGAAGAGTTGGATGAAGTCAGTTCAACGTCCTCAGTTTCCCAGTCTCTGGAAAATGAGGATCCACAGGCGGTGGACCAGGAAGAAGAGGCTGCTCCTGTCCAAGTCCCTCGCCATGCCCCTGTGGTCCGTACACCGTCTGTCCAGCCTGGTCTGATGGCTCAGTCCCTGCCCTTTGGGAAACAGCACCCCTCCTTGGGAACTTTGTGTGAGTTGTTTTTGCAGTCTCCTATTCTGTACATTTTCTTGTCAGTATCTCTAACCACCGTATCCATTACCAGTGCTTCAGGTCCTGGAGAAATGAGATTGCAGCATGCAGGTTTATGTTCCCAAGTTTCCAGAAGTAGTTAGAGTTTCATTGACTGTGCTTTTTAGACAGCCTTTTACTTTTAGATTGTACTGGCTGTAGGTGGCACTGTCTTCCTTTAGTAATTTGCCGTAAGGGCAAATATTTCTTAAAATAATGCTGCAAAAAAACAGGAGACTGAAGTACTTCTGCATTTGGTGGGTATGAACTAAGTGAGAACTTCAGAGACCCAGAAACAGTAAGGACTGTTTGCATATGCTTCCTTGTCTGAGAGGTTTTTTTTGTCTCTGTAGCCAGAGGACTTGAACCTCCCTAAATGAAAAATAAGCTGTCAGCAGAATTGACTGTAACAACAAACTGAAAGTCATCTAATGCATTGAAATGACAGCTGCTTCGATTTACTTGCTGAATTCATTGGAATACTGAAACTGTCTGTGCCGGATAGAGTTGATTGTTTAAAAAGCATGTGGGTCAGCCTTGTCAGAAGGAAGCCGTGTACTCACAAGAACTGTAGTTCATCAAAGGCCTTCACATCTTTCTGAGTTGAAGAGATACAATGAGCTTTAATATTTTTGTTTGCATTTATAGTGCCTACGTCTTCAAACAGAATCATACCACAAGGGGCAGACAGTACAATGCTTGCAACAAAGACTGTGAAACATGGGGCCCCTGCTCCCACTGTCACTGTTCCAGCACCACAAGCAGCTGCTGCAGCAGCTCTGCGGAGGCAGATGGCTAGCCAGGCCCCAGGTAAAAGGATGGCTAATTATCCAAGTGACCTCTGAGTATTTGAATGTGAATTTCACAGGAATTTAGTGCTCGAAAAGGAGAAGACCATCACAATGCAACACATCTCAGTGTGTTGCAGCCTCTGAGCTATCCAGTCTTTTTTTCTTCCTTCTTCCTGTAAGCTACTGGTACAAAATGCCTGAAAAACTCCCACTTCAGGTTTCATTGTACCCCTTCTGATCTGTGCTCTGGCGGAAAAGTCAATGACTTAAGAGATTCTTGCACAGCTGGAGAACCAATTGATCTGCATGCAAGAAACTCTAGACAGTGTTGGAAAGCAAAGAAATGATGTTACCAGCCCATACTAATAACTCTTCATTAGCTATGCAGTTAACGATATGTACTGTAAAACAGTTTTAATATTGAAAAGTTAAACTGTTAAGTTAAGCCTTGGGTATGCGTGTAAGGTTTTGAGTTGATAGGACAAAGGTTCCCCAGTTTAAGCTTTTTGTTTGGTTTTAGACATTCCTGGGTGCTTCCCCAGTATTGTAACATCAGTGCAGAAAAGAAACAAAATTCAGTTACTGGTAGAAGAATTAATTTAATTTATTTTCCTTGCCCAAGGAGAGCATAAGTGCACAAAATGGACTAATGATGTGAATTGTGGCAGAGGCTGGGGTGTAATTAGGTAGGTCATTTCTGTTAACCCAAGAAGTTATGATGTGGGTAAGGGACAGTTAGTAAGTATAATTAGATTTGGACAGCCAACAAGGAAAAACGTACAAGCTCTGTGAGAAGCTGGCCACTTCTTTAGTGTCTTTACTGAAGGCTGAGATGGCCAACAGTTTGGGCCAGATATACCATACACCTTCTAGAAACTTACCTGGGTTTCTTCTGGCATTACTCTGAGACACCATATTGATTGCAGTGCTTAATATGGAGAAGATATTTACCCCCTTTTTTTTCCTTAAAGCTGTAAGCACCTCCTTGACTGAATCAACTCTGAAAAACGTTCCTCAGGTGGTAAATGTGCGGGAGTTGAAGACTGGTGCTTTGACTCCAGCCGTCTCTGCAGTAATAGGGTAAGTGGGTTCTCCCCTTTTTTCTGGTAGCCTTTGCTAATATTTGCAATAGAGCACATACACCAGTGGGGAGCAGCAGCTGTGTTTTATGTAGTCTGACTTATCTCTAAATGTATCCACTTTACGTTAAGCCTTGAGTTTGTGCAATGAAAGGAAGAAATATTTTCTTTCCAGGTCACTCAAGGATTTGCTTGTATGTCATGAACAAACAACAAGACCAGTGTTAACATCATTCTCCTTTAGTCTATGAAATGCATTTTAGTGCATTCCCTCCTGTTGAGACCTAGTGCTTTGATTGCTAATGCACACTTTGGATCTGGTGTCTCTCCAGTCACTGATACTATTCTGCCTCTTTCTGTGAGGGAAGTGCACCTCTGTCACTGTCCTTGGTCTGTGGGCTTAAGCAGCCCAGATGCTGTTCTTTCTACTTCTTTGTCTGTTACAGAGAAAACCTCTGGGGTTAAGCCTCTCTTTTCTGTTCCCTGACTCTCACACAGAGAGAAGGAGAACTGCAGTCTCGCTTCTTTTGAAACTTGTCTTTAATTTCTTGACGTAAGAATCTTGACTGAAGGGCTGGATGTCAACAGAGGCTGATCACTCTGGAAAAATATAGAGCTGCAGAGCTGTCATCCTCGTGAGGAAATGATGAATGTTGGCTTCTGGAATTTAACCTCAAATTTAAGATTTTTATGAGTTAGCTGTAACTCTTGGCTTTCCTGCTCTCTGCCTCCTACAGACAACAGCCAGCTCAGCTCATTCCAGAGATGTCTGTGTTATCAACAGGCTCTGTCATCAGCCACAGCACTAGTCTCTTTCCCTGTCGTGGTACTGACCTTGAAAATGTCCTTGCCTAATGTTCCTACCATTGCTTAAGACCAGGATAATACGTGACTTTTTCTGGGCTGGAGCAGCAAGGGCATTACTGAGAAGTCTCAAGCAAAGTTGATGTTACTGCACTTATGTCATGGTGCAAAGGCATTAAACCCAGGATAAATCGCCATGTATATCTGATTAATGTCCATGTGGAGCTGCAGATGCTTTATCCACATAATTGTGGGCTATTTGTGCAGCTCTCGGGATGACTTCTGTTCTTACGTTATTTCTGGTTTTCATACAAGTGCATATACTCTTCGCTGTCAAAGAAGACAGTGAAATTCTTCTGAAGCAGCCTTTCAAAAATGGAACAGTCTTACACTGGTGGAACTCAACTGATGACCTGGAAAGTTAAGCCAGGGATTCTTCTGTGTTTTAATTGGGAAACAGTTTGGGATGTTTTTATTATTGTATTTTCTCCTAAAAGTGGTGAACTGGTGGAGGGGGTATGTGTGTGGATAAAATACACCTTCTGAAAGTTAAATTTTCCAACATCTCTGCTTGAGAAAACTTGCTAAAAACAGTGTTATGGCAGGAAAGAGTTCTCCACCTGCTTTAAATTGGTTGTCTGTAAAATTGTTTCAAAAAGTGTCTTGTCTCCATCAAATCTACAGCAGAAAAAAGTAAAGAGTGCTGGCTGTGCATAGACAAGGACATGAGTGAGAGATACATATCTGAGATTGGTGTTCACTTGAACTGTAGATAAAGACCTGTCTTGCTTTCAAAAAGTTTTAGCCTCCCAGTATCAATTGATCTCTCTAATGTGCAGAGCACCAGATGGTTAGATATCTTGAAGGCTTTTTACAGTCTTTATTTTACAGCTGGCCTCATAAAAATGTACCAACTAAAAATTCTACCCAAACGAACCTGTGCCTGCCAGTCAGATTGAACACTGAAATAAAGAACATTCACCTAGCAAAGTTAATTCATGAGTTTTTGCTGCTTCAGACATGCTGGCTGTCTTTTGCCACCACAGCACACTCTTCAGGTTGTTAAGCAGTAATGATTTTTCAGTTGTTATCAGCTGTGCAATGGCTTGTGACTAGGTATGTTGGTGGTCCCAGTCCAATTATTTGAACGAAGTCTTCAAACTGAAATCAAAACCAGCCTTTGTATTGTCAGAGAAGCTGTGGGTCAAGTGATCTTGAGACCTTTCTGGGAAAAAGGTGCCTCCCTATCGTGAATTTCACAGATCTGTGTTTCATTTTTTGTCCAGGGTTTGTATGAACTTGGAATTTAGAGGAACATCTTCCCAAACTGGGCTCTTCCCAGTGATAATCGGAAACTTCTGAAATGTGTGCTCTTACACTTCTCCTCTGGGCAGAGGGCAAATCCAAGCCTTGCAACACAAAGAGATCTCGTTACTGGAAGGAAGGACTTAATAGAAATGCAAAGCTCTTTAAGACACAGAACTCAATCTGAGATAAATCATCGTTGCATGCATGTGTCCTCTTCCTTTAGAATAAATTTCTATGAGCTAGCCTGTAGCTGACCAAATAGTTGATGCAATCTGGGAGTTCTCATGCTTTAGGAGAAACAGAACTTCTAATGCCCGGATTCACATACTGCCTGGGGTTTGTGACATTGGCCCTTTCTATAGGACAGAGATTGCTTATTGCATCAGGGAACACCTGGCCTGTGTCAAGATGGAAAGGCTCTACTGGGGTAAGAGGCCAAGAGAAAGCAATCAAGAGGTGAATTTGTTATGGTTCTGGAGGCTTCTGGCACTATCAATTTAAGCTGGTGAGCCATAGACTTGAGGAGATGTTAAAACTAGATGGCTGTCCTCAAGTTAGAGTGATTAAGTGCATTTTTGGCCCACAGCATGTAGGATGCTTCACCTTAGAAGCAGCTGTTATGCTGTGGTAATTTTCTGTGGACTCTGATGTACAGTGTATTTCATGGTCAAAATTCCAAACTTAAGTTGGAGAAAATAGGTTAGTCTTATCACACTTCTTGTCATGACTTCATTAATTCTTACGCTACACTTCAAAGACATGAAGTGCTGGTTTTTTTTTTTTCTTCTTCCCATAGCCTTAGCACCTTGCTCAGCGTTTCTGAGAGTTGCATGTACTTGCGTGCACTTGTCTGGGCTCTGCACTATGAAGGAAGCTTCTTACATTTGTTATCCACTAGGCATAAAATTGTAATCCCCTTACCTGCTGATTTTTCATCGGATGCTTGTAAAATAGAAAGGCTTGACTCTCTTCAGAGATGAGAGTGTGTGGAGAAGGCTTGATCGCTTAAGTCTAGAGCTTTAAATGCATTTGCAGTCTTCCTTTGTTAAATGTGGCTGATTCATTTAAGAGGTTTATTCCCTAATCAGGTTTGTTCATTTGGAGTTGTGTGTGGAATCTTTAATAACGGTGGTTGTTTGAGACTTCTGGAAGCTGTGCTTTTTGAGATGCAAGCAAATTACTTTAAAAATAATCATTCATTTAACATTTTAACTTTTCTTTTTAAGATCATCCGTTCCTCACTCTGCAGCCCAGGCAGTCCACCAGGTTTTGGCAACTGTTGCTACAAATCAAGCTAAACAGGTATCTTGGTATAGAACTCTTTTCCTTTGGATTACTGTACCCGGGCATGTTCAGTAAAGTTTGGGGTGTACAGTTAGTGAACAGGTAATCTAACAGTCTCTTTTCACAGCTTGCTTGTATTCTTGGCAAAGCATTTATTTATCAGTGACCTTGACAGGGTGGTGTCAGGTTTATCTTTGTTATGTCTTGCCTTTTCTCTCTACGAAAAAACCTTGCAGCTATCCAATGGCCATGGCCTTGCATCAGTAAGGGTTGCAACTAACAACAAAGGAGAAACCCTGTTAAATATACCCAAATTTCACCAAAAAGAAGTGCCAGGTAATGAAGGGAGACAGTTTCCCTATCCTGTATCTTACTGAAAACATTTCTTAATGGTGGACAAGCTGCTAAGTTTTATTCCCACACATTGGAAAGCCATGGCACCAGTCTCCTGGAATCAGTGAGCTGTTGCACGTGGAGGCTTACCAGCCTCTGGAAGAGACTTGTTGAAAAAGTTGAGTATTGACCCTGTATTGAACTGTAAAGGCATCTGGACCCAAGATGGGAGGTTCTGCCAAATGCTTGCTTTAGTTTGTTCTCAGGTCTTTGCCTGACTCTTGTCATATCGGACTGAGATCAGAAGGGCCTTTGTTAATGCTCAGGCTGTGTTGACCTAAAGTGTTTTTGTTTTCAGACACCTCTAGCAAGCTCCCTGAAGGGACAAACTATTCCTTCCTCTGTGTCTCCACCTTGTCCTGTGGCATCTACACCTGGTCCAACGCCATCTGGAAACAAAATCTCGGGTGAGTTGTCCATGGTGGAGATAGATTTAAGGCCTGAGTGTCTCTTGCCACCTGTCAGGGTGTACAGTCCAGAGAATGAAGATGGGAAAAAGATCTGCCTCCACTGAGAGGCTGCTATGCTAATGTTGAGGAGGAGAATTTGAAAAAACAGAGTACAGAATGTCAGGAAAGAGGTGTTATTACAGTCCCGTGTTTTGTCTGAGTGCCTGCATCTAGAATTCAGTGATCCTAGAATTCAGATTCCACTTTCAGAGAATCTGTAACCTTTAACAAGTAATGGTGAAAGTTCATCAAACCAAAGGCAGCTGTTTGACAGCAGATGAAAAGCATCTGTCTTTGCCATTTTATTTTTTAAACATGAAAAGTTCCTGCATTCTTGCAGGAAAGTGATTACATCCTGAAGTAACAGGAATAGTTTTTCTTTATGCCGTGTCTGACTTGAGTGTTTCTATACTAAAGGTTTCAGCACTGTAGGAATACCTGACTTAAGCTTGCGTGTACTTGCCTGAAATAAGTTGGGTGCTGGCTCTGCTGTGTACTAGGCTGTAGGACCAACTTTAAAACCAATTCAGATACTGTAGGCTTACACACTTTGTTTAGAAGCTTACAAGGAAATGATCATTTAGCACAAAAGAGAGAAGAGGAAACTCAGGGAAGAAAGGAATTGATTTTTAATGTGTGTTAGATGATAAAGCTTGCATTGGATATGGTTTTATAAGCCTCTTGCATAAATGTCTGAAATTCATCTTTATTGGTTTTCTGACTTTAATCTGTGGATGTAGCTTGCCTTTTAGCCAGGGGTGAGAAGCAGCAAAAATAGCTAAGAGTCGTATTTGACTGTAGCAAATACTACTTAAATTTCAGTTTGCTGAAAACGTCAGCTCCTGACTTTGCTCCATTTCCTTTTCATTTGATATACGTTTTGATATGTTGATGAGAGATTTTACCAAGGTTTTCTTGATTTTAATATTTTTACTGTCAAGATAGTGAGACCTCTCTTTACTTTAGTCAGATATGTTATTGCTTACATCTTTCAAGTAATTCAGATATTCTGTGTTGCTCTAACATCATCAGGAATGTTTCTGTGCACAAGTACGGCTTACTAAAAGTGGCAAAACCTCTTTGTTTCTAATGGATAAAAAATGCAGACTGTATGCAAACGATTCTTTTTTTTACAGTTGAATGGCATGCCACTGTTGTCTTTTTTGTAATGTTTCCTCTTGTAACTTACAGGACAAGGGACAGTAAAAACAGTTACAGCTGTGACTTCTACAGTGACATCAGTACCAGCAACAACTGCACAGCTCAACAAGGCATTCTCGTTTTCTTCTGTGGGGTCCGTATGAAGTTTATTATTTCTTTGTAGTTGACCTTAAGTATGAGTGTGTCAGCTGTTCCAGCAAGAGTTACCTACGAGCTGCATAATATTGGAAGTTTGTGAGAATTTGGCATGATATTGTGTCACTTTGAACTTTTCAATCTGTAACCAATCAAGAAAATGCAGAGCAAATAAGGCTAAACTGGTTTATTTATAGTGGGCTGTTGAACAAATCATACACTGGGTATAGTGGCATTTCTCAGCTATCTGGTAGGTTGCCAGGTGATGATGTGAGACCGCATCTCGTAGAGTCAGAGAACGTACACTGTGCATCTTGTGTCTTGGGGTTAAGGAAGAGGAAAAAGACCTCAGCTGGTTTAAAACTCCATTCTTAATTCAGTGAACAAAGAGCAGTAGCAGGCAAATCATCCCAAGCAAGTTGTGCGGGGATGTGTGAGAATGAACTTTGGCTTTACAGTGACAAGAAGAGGTTGAACCCTGGAGGTTTCTACTTCCAGAGAAGAATGGGAAGAAATTGGATATGATCATACTAACGCTCATCACCTCTGAAGATGGCTTCCAAAGAGAGTGATATTTTTTCTAACCTGGGCATACCTCTACAGGTTTCCAGTGTTTGCAAAAGCTTTGAGATACACAAGTGCTGGAATTCCCAGTTAGGACTTGAAATTTGTATTAATGTTCAAACTTGCTGAATTGCCTTTTTTTTATTTTGAAACAACAAAACAAATTCCATGTTGTGGCTTGAAAGGTAGTCTATTCATGAAGGTGACTAAAGAGTCACCGTGCCATCTCGTGATTTGTGTTACATAACAGTAATACAAAGCAAGGCACATGTTGCGAACACAAAGTTACTCTGAAACCTCTCTTCCAGATTGCTTTGCAGGGATTGAGAAAAATATTTCTTTGATTGTATTGTGTCTTTGGGGAAGAGGGGTGACTCCTTTGAAATAGTTGTTTGGGATTCTGCGTATTTAGCTATCTAATACTGAAGTTTCTCTTTATGAAGCAGGTAACGCTAAGCACTTCAGAACACATACATGCTTTCAAATGATTTTTCATTCAGTCTTAATCATTTCTACATTGGTTGTCAAGTGGACGTTACCTAAACACCTTGCAGTACTCTTCAAAAGGCTAAAATAGTCTTCTTGAAACACTGAAATTCAGATTCAAAAAACAAACAAACCCTGCCTTTGTCCCAGGCTGCAGTGCCTCAGTCTATAAACCATACACTAAATACAGTGCTGTTGTTTGGGGTGTCTTACACATCCTGACTATCAGGAGCTGGCCATTGAGAATCAGAGGACAAGGCAGTGTGAAAGCTTAAAAAGCCTTGGGGAATGAAGGTCTCTGGAGGACTCCAGTGCTCATTGTGAAAAATCATAGTATTTTTGCAGGATTTAGTATTTTAAATGTAAAATAGTCACAGAAACTCAATTTCTGTCTTGCTATGAGTGATCTCCTTTTCAAATGATGGTAGTGTCTGGCTGTTCCCTTTCATACATGCACTCTCTTACCGTTCAGATTTTTAAATTTTAAGTAAGCTGTAGTCACTGCTATAGCTTCTGCTGTAGCTGGTCTCCCAGAAGTTAGAAGGGTTTGGTTCATTGTTCATTTGGTTCCTGTGCACGTGCCCATGTGTCTGACTTAGTACAAACTCATACAGGAAATCTGAGGCTTAGCATTGTGTTAATCATAGGGTTGGAATTTTCAACACTTCAGTCTCAAAGTCATTCGTTCCCTTTCTCCTCTTTCCTGCTAGGTCTGGGTTTAATTTTGGTGTTGTCACATCAGCTGCTTCATCACCGACGCTGCCCAGCCTCGCTTCCTCACAAGGTTAGTTTGGAAGAGTGTGCAGACAAAATCTCTTCGATGCTAAGAGAATGCTTACTCTTCCTAATTCATTTGGTTGTTGTTTTATGTTGCACTTCTATTATTAAATGTGCAATAGCTGCAATAACATTGTATACGTATGCTGGATTATGCCCTGCAATGGACAAGAATCTAGGCCACCTGCCTTTCAATTAAGAGTAAGCAAAATATTTGCTGCCAAGAGCATCCAGGAGGTACTAGTTTATGAAAAGGGGTAATATCTGCATATCTTCTCTTTAATCTGTAGATTGCCAAGGTGGTCTGATATAGAAAGCTGTCGTTAAGTGGAGTGAGCATTTAGTAATGGGAGGGGAATATCAGGGGAAGCTTTGTATTACTTATAAAAGAAGTGTACTGCCTCTAGTTTCAGCCCTGAAAAAGAGATTGTATGCTCAAAAGTCTTCCTCCCGCCCTCCCTCCCCTCCGATGCTGTCAGTTACTCTAATAAAAGATAACACCTCTTCCAACAGATCTTGGCTTGCTTTTATCCTTAGGTAGTCAGCCACAGCAATGCTACTGATATCCCATTGACCTTAAGCAGAGAGAACTAACATGGCTTAAAACTTGAAGATTAAGTTAACATAAAAGTTAAGTAAATAACACAGATTAAAGGAGGACCGGGAGGGGCAGGAAACAGACCTGTAAAGCACAGCGCTGGGTGAGGGCAGTTACCTTACTCTACTCCATGGCACAAGTGTCTTTGCTTTTGTTAGCTGGTGATGGAAGAACAGAACGAATTTCAGTGCCCCAGGAAGAAACAAAGGATGTTTTTTTCCAGTGTTGGTAGTAATAGGGTAAAAGACAAGGGTAGTGCCAGTGCTAAGAACTTTTTGTTCATTGAGTTGATCTCTCTGCAGATTTCCTGTACCTTGTCCAGATTGATCCCGGGTCCAAACCCCAATGCAATGTCATCAAGTCAGAATTTCAGTGGTGCTCAGAAATGAAATGACAATTCCTCAAGTAAAGCTGGTTTAGTCTCCCTTAGAACTTCAGCAGTTTCACACTGTTAGACAGCAGTAAATCTTAAAAGTGATTTGGCAACTACATTTGTCAGCTTTCCTCTAGTATTTCAAAGCTGAAAACGGGCTTCATAGAGCCAGTGTTCAGTGCTCTATAAATGATTAAATTAATACACAAAGATTTGATTCTGACAAAGATTTTTCAAGTACTGGAAGTACCTTTATGACCCAATTCTCTTCTGAGAAGAGAATTCTATGTTTACACATAGAATTCTGTGGTGAGTGTCAGGAATTGTTTAGCTGAACCATGTAAAAAAGGGTAGAAATGGTGTTACTGACAAATGGTCTGTAAGTAAATGATCTTTATTATCTGCCTGTTGAAAAAGGGAAATTGTCTGGACTCAAAGGAAAGGATGGTTAAGTGGAAGCTGGGGCACAGAAGTAAGTGTTTGTCACTGTAACCCTGTCCATAAAGGCATCAGAAAATGTCACTGTTGTAATATTGAATGCATGTGGAAGTGACAGTTACTTGTTTGCCAGGAGGCATTACAGTTTTTAGGCAAGAGAATTACCTTCCAGTCTGTAAAGCACTAAACCTTGCTGCTATTGTAAAAAGTGATGAATGAGCTTTGCACACCATAACTCAATTTGTACCTTCTGTCTTTCACTGACAGCCCCTGCTAAGGAGTCCAACCAGCCTGATTCATTTTCGCTTGCTGGGGGTTCCAAATTTGGAGCAGTCCCTGAAAGCTCCTTTGCTTTTGGGTCCCTCAAGCCAGCAAGTGCTTCAGGAGCTGTGGCAGCAAGTAGCTCTTCAGCAGATGGCACTCAGTCCAACAAACCTGCTGCAACAATGTCTTCTGCTCCCTCCGCAGCCTCTGGCAAGTTGGATCTCTCTCCATCTAAGCCGGGGGATCACTTGTTTCAGAGCAATCTATCTGGAGAAACTCTTGGGAGCTTCTCGGGGCTACGTGTTGGTCAGGCAGATGATAACGTCAAGACCACCACGAAAGCACCGTCCATCAGTGTTGCAGGAACACAGTCAACTAAAGCATCAACAATGCCTTCTGGCTTTACCTTCGGTGCCCCCCTGTCATTAGGAAAAGCTGGAGAAGCCACTTCGTTGTCAGTCACGTCAGCTGGCACAGCAACCGCGTCCGTCAGCACTAGTGCTACAGGCAGCCTCTTTGGCAACATCCAGATAACCAGCACAGGGTCTTCTGGGGTATTTAACCTTGGAGGCTCCAGTGGCAACAAACCCACCTTTTCGTTTGGTCTTCAGCAAGCAAACAGTATGAGCACATCCACCTCTACCCCTTCCACTCTCTCTGCTTCGACATTTGGAAGTTTCTTGAGTTCATCACAAACTGCTGCCCCTGCGGCAGCTTCTAGCAAGGGTGGAGGGGATGCCAAATCACTGCCTGCTTCGGAAAAACCATCTGAAAACGAAGCTGTAGCAGCTGGGTCTTCACCTCCAATGACTCAGTTGCCACAACCACAGGTACAGCTTTCAGAGTCCATCAAAGAACCTGCTTTACCCCAGGCAGCAGGTGGGGACACCGGCACTGTGGACTCTAGTACCGCTTCAGTAGCACCTCCGCCTGATGCTGTTGCTACTCCAGCTTCCACAAGTGATTTGAAGGCACTGGTGCCTTCCGCTGCCTCTGCGTCCGTCCCACCAGATCAGAACATCCCGGCAACGACCGCTGCGACAAACGTTGCCTCTCCTGCAGAACCAGCGAGCACGTTGGCTGCTGCTGCTGATGTCGCTACGTGTGTTCAGAGTCCAGCTGTTGGTGCCTCTGTGTTTGTCCCGACTTCTGCAAGCTCCTCAGTGTTCGCTCAGCCTCCAAATTCCAGCTCTTCTGGCTCAGCGTTTAGCCAGCCTACTGGCGACACAACCGCTGCTCCTTCCACGCCATCAGTTTTTGGACAACTACCGGCAGGTACCACAGCATCATCTCCCTTCGGGCAGCTCACCACCAGTACGTTGTCCACTGCCACCGCTACCACGCAGGCTGCCAGCACGGGGTTTGGTACTTCTGCTTTTGGCACCACCACTACTGGGGGCTTTGGTCAGCCGGCCTTTGGGCAAGCACCAACTTTCGGGCAACCAGCAAGCAGTTCTTCAAGTGGTTTCACCTTTAGCCAGTCGGGATTTGGGACAATGCCTGCCTTTGGCCAGCCGGCGGCTTCCACTGCAGCCTCGAGCAGTGGCAGTGTGTTTGGAGCACCGGCTAGCACCAACAGCGCGAGCTCCTTTTCCTTCGGACAGCCATCCCCCAGCACCGGGGGTGGGCTGTTTGGGCAAACCACCCCTCCGGTGTTTGGGCAGAGCAGCACCTTTGGGCAAGGGGGCTCTGTCTTTGGTAACACTGCCGCCGTTACTACTACTACATCATCTGCTGGGTTCAGCTTCTGCCAAGCTTCAGGTAAGAGCAAGCCGCAGGGAGATGCAGCATTCCAGCAGTGCTGTCTGACTGAAGGAAGAAAGCAGTATATCACTGGGAAAAGTAGGACTCTTTTTTTATTTTTAATGCCTTTTTTCCCCTATGGCACTTGATGTATTTTTTTCAATTAGTAAGAATAGGAGCTGCAGTGCACGTGAGGAGGAAGCTAATGCGGGAGACCAAAGGAGCTTTTGCTCTGCTTTGATATTTATCAGGAGGCCACTGAATGTAGCCTTCTCAATCTTGCCTTCCTCTCATACTTCCGAGTCTGTCTAGATTTAATTTTGAATTACATATTGTGCCGTATAATGGCTTAAGAATTGTGTTGGATTCAACGTAGTGTAAAAGTTCTCCAACTAGTGTGTTGTAAACAGCTACACTGAAGTACCGAGGCGGTTCTGAGGCTGTACTCAAGGGAGTGAATGCAGGTGCAGTGCTTCCTTCGCAGGGCTGCAGAGTCCACGCAGCAGTGTATGTATAGCCAGGTATATTATTATACCAGGATCTGGGATGGCAAAAATGTGTTAAGCCTTTAAAATGATGGGATAATGAGGAACCACAGTGTTAAATCTGCTTTTGCATTTGGGAGCACCTCAAACATAGCAGTAGCGTAACCATCCGCTACCCCTCTGCACAGTAAAATTGCAGAGGTCGAACCTTCTTTGTCAGTCCTTTTGTTCTCCCCATTGCTGCAATATGTTGTTGTGTTTTTCCAAAGCTTTGTCTCTAAAATCTTCAGAGACCTTCAAGGGAAAAAGTGAAAAGTACATAGTAATAACAGGGAACGTATTTTCAAGGAAGAAAAACTAATTAGGCTCTTTTAATTAAAAATGATGGCACTGCAGGCAAACCGCTTGTTCGTTTTAACTACAGTAGCAGAGAATAGTTAAATAGGGGAAAGTGAACTCTGCCTGAGAAAGGTGTTCCTAATTATAGAAACTGCAAGTTTTATTACAAAATGCACATTTAAGTGAACTGGGAAATGGAATGGGGAGTTCTTTTTTTTAATCAAAACATTTCATTATCTATAAAAGAAATCTTTAGGTAACAAAGCTCAGATCCTCTCTACACAGGGGAAATCAAAATGCTACAGTGCCTGTTCATGACTTGCAACATTATTACAGCAATGTTAACAGAAATCCAATTCTTTTATGTTGGTAACAGTAATCCCACAAGTGAAAGGGCCTTTTATTTTCTGTTTGTTTTTAAATTGGAGAGAAAAGGACAATGACTTTCAAATAAACTTTCAGTGGAATGCATTATTTGTTGGCACATACTTGAAATTTGGCCAACCTAGGTACATTAGGGAAACACCATTTGGTTCCATGTTTTTTGTCAAGGGATACACATGGTGTGTCCCTGTTCTGGACTAGTGTCATGTTCCTGAATTGTCTTATATCCTAGTAATAGTTCTGGTAACTTATTCTCCTTTTCTTTTCTTGGCAGGTTTTGGCTCTAGCAACACAGGTTCTGTGTTTGGGCAGGCAGCTAATACTGGAGGCACTGTCTTTGGCCAGGCAAGTATTAATGGTGTTTGCAGAAAGAACGGACTGTTACATATAGTGGACTTGTTCAGGGTACCCTACCTGCTTCTAATAAAAAAAAAAAAGATGAAATATGACGTAGTCAGTAAAAATTGTCCCCGTCTGTACTGAAGATATTTGCTAATGTAGGAGGCACCAAAGCAGCACCTGCATAAATGTTTTCCAAGGGGTATGGAGAGACAAGCATCTTACGGGGAAGTTAAGGTAGGGGTGGAGTATAAACCTTTATTGCCTGCTAAATGGGAAGCGGAGTGTTCTTACTTGGACAGTATAGAGGATTTTTCGAAGGCATATTTTCTTATGTAGATGAGATTTGAGAGTAACTTCAGTCAGGTTTTATTGCACTGCGCGTTTGAAGAGTCTGTGTGCTGGTTCATCAGCCCCTGCCTACTCTCAGGGGAATAGGCCAAAACCAAAAATCACCCCGTGGTGCATGTGCTGCTCTGACTTCTAAAATCCCCTTGCTGTCCTTCTTGTGTTCCAGCAGCCATCTTCTTCCAGTGGAGGCCTGTTTGGAGCTGGAAATGGTGGGAGAGATGGGGGTTTCTTCAGTGGTTTGGGAGGAAAGCCAAGTCAGGATGCAGCCAATAAGAATCCTTTCAGTTCCTCCAGTGGAGGATTTGGATCTGCAGCTTCCCAGAGTAAGTGAAGAAAACAAGAATACAAAATGTGCCGTGATTCCCATCTGCTTTGCGATCCCATCTGTTTTTCTGCCGTTCTTTGTCTTTTACTAAATTCTGCGTTACCATGAAAGGCTTGTAGGGGTAGCAGAGGCATACAGTATGCATGATGTGTTCTTATGTAGTTTTCCTTCTAGGTTCACGGAAAGCAAGTAGGGCAGCAATTGCAACAAACAAGCAAATGCAAGAAGTGTGAAGAATATTTATGTTCTGTAGGGAATTCAGTGGCCAAGTGCTTATTTAAAATCAAATACTCTAAATTCCTGTAATTGAATTTCTGTTTCCAACTTCGTTGCAAGTTAGAAAGCTTTCTTTATTTCTCATCTGCCTGAACAGTGTAAAAATCCTTGAATCCCATGCTGAAGTGAAGCCAAGTCAATGTATGTGGTGGATGGGCAGTTTCTTCAGCTTTCTGTCCTTACAATGTCTGTCTGCATGCAGCACATGTAACATTTTATCAAAACTTGCTATAATACATGGAAAGCTCTCGGTAATTTTTCTTGTCCAGGAGACGTGATTTTTTTTTTGAGTCATGTGTTCCTAGTAAAGAGAAATAAATACACCCAGCAATTGTTTTGGGGAACTGTAGCGTTCCTTTCACCGGTTTTTATCCAGATGTGGTAGGTGGGGTGGGACTCTCACAGGCAACTCTACAAGCATCATGAAAGCTGGGTAGAGTAGAGAAACTGTGTTAGTCCTCTTTGGGAGGAGGAGCTCAGCGCTTGTCCTTTCTTTTGCTCCAATTGCCAGCTAAAAGGCAGCAGTCCATATGGGTGTTTTAGCTAAATCAATCTGCATGTGAGGTGCCAACCAGCCCTCCCACGTGTTGTTTCTTGCCCAGCCAACCAAGCTAGCAAAGGGAGGCATGGAAAGTTAAGAATACGGTAGGGCTACCATCGAGTTCCTTTGCAGGAGGGAATTTAGAGGACCTGTTAGAAATCCTTTCTTAGAAGCTATAAACTAACTGTTAATGCGAGAATCAATCACTGCCAGCTAGTGTAAAAATTTTTTATAGCCAGATTTAGATTAAAAATACATTAGTCTGGAGTCTTCTGGATTAACGGGTCTTTGTAATAATCTAAAATTTGTGCTGAGATGCATATATGCTGTTGTCTGCTGTAGCAATTAGATTGAAATGCTGCGAGACCCACTCGTGCCCTCCGTGTGCAGCTTTTGCAGATCTACCATTGTTACGTATCCTTGTGTGCCATAACAGCTATTCGTAATGATTTCTTAGCTGTGGCTTTTCTTTAATTGGGGCTGCCCAGTTTTGTTATTTCATCACTTGTGAATTAGATTTGGCAGTAAGGGAAAGCAGAAGGCGTGGAGTCCGGCAGCTAGAAAGCATGAAGGAGGGGAAGCAGTGGCTGAAAAGTAAAAGTAGGGGAACAAAGAAAAGTTGTAGAATTAGCTGCACGTGGCTAAAAGTAGCACTTAAAGACTTGGGAGAGCAAATCTCTGTATTTTATTACATCTTTAATGATCCACTGACCTCAACCATTAATCCCAGTTCTCGTTAACTTAGTCTTCCTTTATTGTAGTATTGGTTTTTGTAATGAAATAAAACACCCGGTTCACCAGAGAAAAATCTTTGTTGTTCCGTGTCTTGATGCTAAATGGTAAATTGGTGTGTGTTACAAGCTTCACGAGTGGTTTTCATCTCCCCAGATTCTTCTAGCTTATTTGGGAACAGCGGAGCCAAGACCTTTGGATTTGGCAGCTCATCTTTTGGAGAGCAGAAGCCTACAGGCACTTTCAGCTCTGGTGGAGGAAGCGTGGCATCTCAAGGCTTTGGGTTCTCTAGTCCAACCAAAGCAGGTATCTTGTCATCCCACCCTTTATGAGATGTAGGAGACCTCACAAACCTTCCTTTCTTCTTACTGTCATCTGCCCCCCCAAATTGCCTCGGGTTAGTGGTGATATATTGTTCATTGGAACTGAATGGCAAAATGTTCACTTTTATTGATTATCAGGCAAAAAACAGAGACAGAGGTTCAGAGAGCAAAGCTCTCCTCTGTCCTCAGACCATTCTTACAGTGAACACTGAGGGAAGGTGGTGTTCTGCTCCAGGGGTGTCTTTTGAAGCTTCATCCATGGGGAAAGCACGGGGAGGCTTGGTCATCTCTGAAATTGTCTTGAGACAATGGTGCTTAAGAGCAACCTTTGGAGTAGTGCTTTGAGAGGAAGCACTCTGCTTTGACAGGAGCTGTGCTCTGTGCTAGCGAAGTGGCTGAGAGCATAATGATGATGCTATCAGATCCAGCAGCCGTTTGTAAGGTTTCTCTTAAGTATTGCATTCCACTTGATAGTGGGCTGAGTTTTTTGTCTCGGGCATACCTCCCATCTGCGTCTGTTGCCAGAGGAGGAGAAGGGCATTGCTGAAGGATGCTCTTAATTTTCTGTTACCCAATGACTGTAATCTTGCTTTTGATTATTTTAATTTAATTTTTTTTTTTGAAGTGGGATTTTTTGAGAGGTTTGTGCAGAAGAGACATCCAATTAAAAAGAGCCCATCAGATCCTTCCAACTTTTGGTTACGTTTGCTGAATATTGGAAGAAATGGTGTATCTTCCTCTCTCAGCTACAGTGGAAGCATTTACTTGATTTGGATCCCCTTTTCTCCTGGATTCATTACTTGGATATTTCACTTTTCTTTCTTCACTAACTGTTAATATGTATTGCAAATGAAAGTGTATCCCAAGTGAAGCTTCAGCCCGTGATAAATACTCTAACTTCCTAGAGCTAGAGGTAACAAGATATCTGATCTATGTTTAAATAATTCAGGCCTAGCATTTATTTTTTTCCAGACCTTTTGTGTTTACAGCCAAACAGTATCCGTTACCTTGTCTCGTGGACTGGAATTTCACCCAGGGTATTAAAATGTGCGGTGCTATCCCAGTCCTCAGCCCTAGTCAAACAAAAGAGCAGGTGTCCTTCGCGTTCCACAGTGTCAATTAGAAACAGGCCAATAATACCGGTAGATGAGCATAGAATAAAATCATCTGGGTAAAAGTTGGTTCAGAGCTGCAGAAGGCAGCTAAACCCTGAACAAAATTTGTCAAGGGCAGAGTTCAGTCCTTGATGTCCTGCATTAAATGTCCTGCATGAATCTTGCAGTTCCTGGCATTTAATCATTGCCTCCTAGTTTCCACCACTTAAGTCAGCATTAGATAATAACCCATCTGCTGAATCTTCTTGTATCACTGGAGCATCTCAAAAACAAACTTAATATTTACTCTCTGATCTTAAGAGATGAGGGGAGCCTTCTCCATTACACCGGGAGAGTTCTTCCAGTTTAAGCACTTAAATATGCGTCACTTTCTGTCCTCAGGCAGCTTGTGTGTCCTTGAAAGGCTTTAGGTGAGACCTGAAGCCAGGGTAAAACACTGCCATCAAAACACAGTAGCAAATGCTCATGAAGCTGCCCTTTGCAGAAGCTCGTTCATCCTGCATTTACATACACAGTTGCTTTGCACAGTAACTTGTCTAAGTGGTGATGAGCAGAACTTCACTTTAAAACTGACTACCTAAGTTAAGGGTTTTTTTCTTGGGAAGTGCTAGTTTTGTGCTGAAGGATGGGTGTCTTTTATAACAGTAAAACATCAGTCTATTATTACCTGCCATATGTATGTTTACCATAACTTGATTATTGTGCGTGCTTGTCTCACAGCTAAGTACTGGTCTTTTTATGTAAAGCAAGCAGAGATTCCTTTGCACTGTGCAAGCATGAATGATATAATTCCATCCTGTAGTACAGCTCTGGAGAATGAGTTGATACTCAAGTGTTCAAGAGGCCCAGAATGTGGTGCTCTGTGGATAGTCTCTTAATTTGGTTGCAGTTCTTCACATGTATTGGGTACTTTTCTTATCCCTGACTTATGTAACAAATTATCCTGCAGTTTGCAAGCTTTGTGGCAGTTAGTTTTAAAAATAATACTGTGCCATGTGACAAGATGAACAGCCCTGTTGTAGAGATTGTAGAGGTTAGAGTTTGGAAATCTAACTTTTCTTCTTTTTCTCCACTATTGTTTACTTGATATTCTTGTCCCCTTTTTGCCTCTGTTTTGCTCAGGTGGCTTCGGTGCTGCTCCAGTGTTTGGCAGCCCTCCCACTTTTGGGGGATCCCCTGGGTTTGGAGGGGTGCCAGCATTCGGTTCAGCCCCAACCTTTTCAAGCCCTCTGGGCTCGACGGGAGGCAAAGTGTTCGGCGAGGGTACAGCAGCAGCCAGCGCTGGAGGATTTGGGTAAGCCAACCAGGGTCCAGGGTTTGGGAAAGTAATATCCTTGCATGACAACTACTCTTATGCTTAGTTACCTCTCCGGAAAGGTAAGGAATGTATTCTGTGAATGAATGCTAAGCTCTAAGTGTCCTTATAAGTGCCCTTTCACCCTGCCCCACAAATAAAAAAATCCCAAAAGAAAATTGCATAAACCAAAAACCTTAACCCCAAAGGAAATAATGTGTATGATCTCATTTTAATGCTGAAACTTTGTTGAATCTTTAGCTGTAGTGACTGGGGAAGAGGGGGAATGTGAGTCATCTTGTGTGTGTAAGTGAAGGCAGGAATACTTTCTGTGTGCACACTTGATGTCTTCAAGTCTAGACCTACAAATTATGCCAAGCAAGGAAAGTAACAAATATCATCTGTGACGCTGTCTAGCCACCTTATCTACTTGTGAGATTCAGGCTGGAGATACTAATGAGAATTCAGCCTGTTCCCTCACCTTTGGAGGGCGGGAGGAGGAACTTGTAAAAGGCTGTGGTCCCAGATTGATTTGTGTTTATCTTACATCGATTTGTTTTTTACCTGATTCTTTACCTCTTAAGCTTGTGCTTGGCACCAAAGTAGACAGCGCTTTATTTACTGAGATAAAGAAGGAATAGAGAATTTCAAACCTTGCAAGGCAACTTGTGCAATAGGCAGCAAACCCACCTCTTCGCCACTGGGCCACCAGCAAGCAACTCGCCATCATGTCCTATAATTATACTGAGACTGAACAGACCCAGTTAAAAACAGAGAAACTTGGAGTGGAAAAAGGAAACGGGTTATCTTCCCAATCTTAGTGTTTTCATATTTCGCAAGTGTTTGCCTTACGTTTTGGGAGGAACTACCTTTACGTAAGGCACATGAAACATCCTGAAGTGTACTTGTTGATCCCCACATGAGATCAGGCAGATACCCATCTGCCAGGGCACCCTTGAGCTGTGGGAGGCTTCAGCTAGGTTCTTTAGCAACATCCTGAACTCTGGTGCAGCAAATTGCTGAGTCCCTTTGGAAAGGTAAAAACAGAAGCAGCTTAATTAGATCCCCAAAAAGAAGGATCCGCTTGTAGAGATGACTTCAGTTCAATTGGTATTTTTGTTCAGTTCCCACTTTCAGCCACTGTGCTGCATGATTTTGTACTGAAACTGGATGCACTCGGTGAACATGTTCAAAGTTTAAAGATGGGAACTTAAAGCTTAAAGAACAAGGAGCACAGAGATGCAAATGGAGGTCTTGCATAAGGAGTCTGCAGACTCAGGAAAAAGGATTCAGTGGCTTAACTTGTGGGAAGTTTGGGGAGTTTCTCCTCTATTAGAAAGGTGTAGCCTTGGTCTGATACTTTCAGAACTGCCTAAGGAATTTGATTTTCACTTAAAAAATTCAAAATAGTGTGTGCAAAATCCCTAGACGACTTTGCAAATCTTGTTGTAAAGTTTTAAGTAATTGTTTAACTCTGGAATATAATTTAACACCTGTGCAAGACTTCCTTTCTGCCTTCCTCTTAAAGACTTTTCAAATCCCACATCCAGTGAAGTTACTTGCCGGTTCGTTGTGCAGTATTAACTCCAAGCTCCTCAAAACACCTTGCTAACTTAAATATGTGGTTCGTTGCTTCTTCAATTCTGAAGAATCTGCATCACTTGATAAATAGCTTAGGTATCAAAAACAGAAACCACTGCACTTCTGTGAAGTCTGAAATTCAGAGTGTTTGTGATAATAAAGGTTTTGCATTCATAAACTAACCTCAGGTGCATCTCAATTCAGTTTTGTGTAGGAGCTCGACAAAAGACCTGAAAATCTGGGTGAGATAGGTTGAAATTGTTACTAGGCAATGACTGTATCTCACGTCTTTTATATGTTAAAAAAAAATATCCATAGCCTAAACTGCTTCTCTGCTGTGCTTCAACAGACAGCTTCTTACAGTTGCAGCTGGAAGAAGTAGTTTGAACCACGCTGCCATGGCACTTTTCACCACTGCTTCCTTTCACCGAGCTGACATGATTTGTGCCTTTCGTGGCGTAGTCCTGAGGAGACAGAGCACTGTGAAAGCCTCTTGTTCTCAAATGCATACCACTACCTGCCTCCTTTTTTTTATTAAAAAAAAACAAACCTGTTCTGTCCTTGCTGAGAAAATCACGTTTGAGGTTCGGATCTGAAGCTGTCTGCAAGCTGTATGGGTCAGGAGCCAGACCAGAGGTGCAGGGGCTGGTTAACAGGGCCGGAGGTATAAAATCACTAAACCACCCGGAATAGCTAATGCTGTGTATGGAAGCAGTGTGTACAGTCAGCTGCATCTAGGATAAGGAGGGATGACGTCCTTTACCAGGTGAATTGCTTGTCACACTGCTACAAGGGTTGTCCTGTATCTGGAGCGATATGTTTTGATGTTTTCGTTGCATTTTTTAAAAATCTCTGCTAGATTTGGATGGATGGAGAGGTGGGTTAATGTGCTGTCGGTTCGTATTTTCTGTCAGAAATGACAGAGCATGCGTGAAGCACAGCCTTGCAAAGCTGGAACACCATTTAACTTGCCCCCCAGTCTGTGCGGAGCGGGACTCGTACTGGATTAGTGTTCGTAGCATTGTGCGCTTGCAGGTCTTTTACTGGAGCTTGTCATTTGAATAGTTTGTGTCTGCATTTTGCCTGGTTTGAGAGAGAAACACTTGAAGCTGCTATTTGAGTGCACCTCTTACATTCAGAATTGGAAGTGTATGTGGGGGGCAGAGAACTATAATGCATATCATGGTCTCATTAGCGTGTCATGCTGATAGCTCTATAATGCTTGGTTGGATGAAGTGGGTGGAGAAGAGACCAATTTCCATATATAAAAATGTATTTCTTTTTTCAGTCCCCAAAAGCAATTAGGGAAATAATCCAAAAGTGGTGGGGAAAAGTGCTAGGTAGGTGCAGATCTTCAGGAAAGCAACAGAGCTCTGTGTGCTTCAAAAGGGGCTGGGGAGAGAAAGGAATTGAGAAATCTGCAGACAATTTCCGTGGGCAGTGGGTAAGGTACTATCCAAAAGTTGTAATTCTGAACTCTGCAGCTGGGCTCTGCTTTATGCTCTGACCATGAGCCACTCATAGCAAATGGCTGTTTGCTGTCTTGTCTGTGAAATGAAATGATACTGTATTTTTGAGCTTGAAGGGTGGAAAAATAACTCGGAGGGTGAATTAAGATACTGCGTTTGATGGCTGGGGTTGGTTTTGCCAAGCGCTTGAAAATGTGCCCTGTGTAATCATGAATAGATTTGCCCAGGTATCCATTAAGAAAGGGAACTGAACAGACATTCACGTGTGCGACAGTCCTTCACAAACCAGGAAATCCGGTTCCAGAATGAACAATTATAATTCTTCATATCAAGGGGTCTTGCTCTTTTGATGTGTCCTTGGTTTAAGGAATGCACTGTTTTCATTGTGGGTGTGGGGACAAACTTCCACTAGAAATGAAAATGTGCTTGTAAACACAATTTTTCTCTTTAAACTGCAGGTTTGGGGGTACCAGTAACAATACAGCATCGTTTGGCACGCTAGCAAATCAAAATACCCCGACGTTTGGATCGCTGTCACAACAGGGTACTGGTTTCGGCACGCAAAGCAGTGGATTCTCAGCTTTCGGGACAGGTGGAGGAGGTAGGAGAAGCTAAAGTATAATGAACCGAATACAGGTCCTAGGTCTCCAGGTTTCCCTGGAACTCAGCTGTTACTGCCTAGCTCCCTGTCAAAAATCTGTTTGAGCCCGGTCCTGCTATAGAGAAGTCGCTGTGGCAGAAGTCAGCTGTAGGCTGGAGTCTAGCGTCTTCTCAGGCTTAATCTCATGATTCCCTCACAGCAAATAAGCTGTGTGGCATGTGAATAAATCGCTCTTCTTTTGCATACTGCATCTGATTATTACTTTTCACCCCTTTTTTGTGGAGCTGTTCTTTCTTCTCAAGGGAAAATGTCAAGAAATAATACCTCTTCAGTAGCATGTGCATGGGTAGCTGTATGCAAGTACTTAGTGTCAAAAGAACGTGCACTGCAAGATTGAGCTAGAACACCAGTACCCAATCTTTTTATATCTGATGAAGTTCAGTGAAGCAGCTTTGATTTACACAGGGCTGAGAACAGAGCCTTTAAGAGAAGATGCATTCATTGGTGGTCTGTCACCACTGCCTTGCATTAAGCACATCCTCCATCTTCAGAAAGCAGCCCTCTGTTTTCATGGAGAGGCGAATAAACCGGGCTCATTGTATGCACTTGCTGCTAATAAATGAACATAGCCGATTACCAGCGAAAGCAAAGCACTCAAGAACTGAGGCAAGTCACTTTTCTTCTAGATGGAGATTTGACTTCCATTGTTTGCCCATCACTCTTTCCTTGGCCTGAGGCAGGAAAGAAATGTCTTTCAATCAATGTGTGGGAGGGGACTACACATCTTAAGCATTTATTTTACCTTTTAACAATGATTTTTCCAATCTTGCATTTCTTTCAGGGTTTGGTTTTGGATCAACTAACACGTAAGTAACATCTTGTGTCTAATTCTTCATTAAAAATACAACTAGAACCAGCACAGAATAGTTGAATGGTGTACAAGAGAAAGTTTTGCAAGTAGCAGCAATATGCTAGTTCTGACTTCCTTTTTGGTGTCACTGCGTAGAGCTCAAAGTCCACGCCCTGAATGTGTCCTTCCCTGTGAGGTTAATCTCTCACATAAGAGAGGCGTGATGTGTGTGTTCAAGCTGTTTGTGTGAATCTAGTATCTACTCCATTTGTCAGGTTGCAACAAGGTGTGAAATGAATCAGTACCTTTCTGGCTGAATTGAGATGGTGACTTCCAGTTAAAGAACTGGACTACGGGCTGGATGAAGTTAACTTTGTGATCCGCTCTGCCACTGGCTTGCTGGATTGCTTTTAGCAAGATTCTTAAACTTTGTTTCCCTGTCAAGCAGAGAACATATATCTCTCCAGATGGTTGGCTCCACAATAAGCATAATTATATCTAGCTAGCATGTGTTGATGTAGTGTCAGGTAAAAGATGCTCGAAAAATCAACACATTCTCAGAATAAGCTTCTGATACTCAGGACACTGGAAGAATACAGCCTGAGGGAGAGGGAGAATCTAGCACTCATTGCTGTGTTTTTGTTTTTTTTTTCTGCTCCACAGATCTTCCTCTGGATTTAGTGGATGGAGAAGCTAAGAACGTCCTGAACTCTCCTGTAGAACTGTGCTGTAGCTCCTACGTTCATGAGTCACCGATGTGATCGATATCCAAACAGCTTTTGTTTTAAATATAAATTCTGACTTAAAAAAAAAAAGATTATGCTTATTTTTTATGCAAAACTTGTGCTCTATATTAAACTATTTTTCTGCCTTGATATTATTTGTGTTGAAAGGAGTTTATCTCCCTGGATCTTGAAGAAATACATGTAAGGTGTGTTAACCAGCCGCATACCGGTAGCTTGCTGGTAGCTTTGCTTTTTGTTGGTCTTTCTTATGTTCAGACAAGGGAGTATCTCAAGTCAGTTTCTGATACAAACCAGCACATATTTCATTGAAGCAAGTGACCGGTTATCCTAGGCCCTTAAGAAGGGGCTCAAGTTTGCCCTGCTAATTTTAAGTATAGGATGGGGCGCATGCTTATCTCACTGAAGTGCTAAAACTGAGTCATGTGTGAGCCAGAGGCTTAGTGGAGAAATAGGAAATTATCTGAGAAGAAACTGGCAGTGTGCAGAACACGTTCCCATGGCAGTAACATTCAGCAAAGAGGTGGGAAGTAAAAGCTTTCTCGTTTTTACCTTCCTGTAAATTTCACAGAACTCAGAGATTGGAACTCGGGTTATGGGGAAAACTTCTGGCCCTTGAATTAGGAATGTGACCTCCATCCGGAGGCATTAGTGATTTTGCAGCTTATGACTTTGGCTGTTGGTGTCTAACATCAGCTATGTTTTTTCCTAACGTGTATGAGATTGTACTTTTTCCCCGTAGCTCTTAGCTTCAGTCAATAACGTTTGTGAAATTCTCCTATGTTTATACCCGAACATATTGAGCAAATGTTTTAAAGAATGCCCTGAAGGCGTTCTGGACAAACACTTTTTCTATTTGATGCATCTGACCTCCATGAAACCTCTAAATGATGTAATGGGTTTTTGTTGCACTGTGAAAAATGCGTTTGAAATAATGGTTTATGTATTAGCTGAATACATGCAGATTGGATGGTTTTATCTTGTTGGTCCTAATAGGACGTTTTGGGGTACTTCTGCTTTTTCTATTTTCAGCAGAAACATTCAAACGTTTCATTTTTTGAGTAGCGTACAATTCGACAAGTGTCATTTTTGGGTTTGGTTGGCAAGTGGGCATGGAATTTGGAATTGTAAATAGCTGATAATCTCTTGTTTTCACATCCTGTGTTATGAACTAAACGTTTGTGTCTATCAACAGCTCCTGAAGAAAGCACTTTTTTTTCAAGTCGACCTAAAAAGTTAGCTTTCAACGCAGCTCCTGTCCTAGTTGTAGCAAGTGTCCTTCATATCTCCCTGCACCTGGGAATGACACGAGTTAGGTTCCCTTTAAAAAGGAAGACCACTGAGATGCGGTGAGTGTTGTGTATAAGGAGGGCTTATTTTTAGATGTGAAGAGGCTTTGCAGGACACTAGGCGCTCAGGCTTTTACATATGCCCTGGATTTCTGAACCCTGGCACGCAGCGTGTCGTGCTCAAGGCAGCACTGCTGTGTGGGTTTTCTTCTTCCCCTTTCCTTCTAATGGAGGAGGGGGGCTGCCAGCAGCCCTGGGACCACTGCACTGGGACTGAGATGAAAATTGCTGGTTCGGAGATGGAAGGAAAAGCTGGAGAGATTGAAGTGTGCGCTCCCCTTGTGTCCTCCTTGACCATACAAAATTTCTTAAGGCCTAGAGGTGATACCGCTGTTCTGTTTTCCTTCCTCTTTATAAATAGCAGCTGGCCCGAACCACTGACCTTAAATTCTTTGCGTTAATCTCCCATCGCTGTGGCATGCGACACCTCCTAGCAAGGCCATATCAGCTGTGCTCCCCCAGACAGCTAATAAACCTCTTGCTATGGAGAAGATTGGCTTGGTAAGAATGCGATGTTGGCATGCTGAGCCATTTAAAGTTTCTCTTTTGGAATGATGGGAGCAGTTGGGGGTTGTCCCTGCCGTGCTGTTTGGTACCTGTTTAGCTTTCCCTCTGCAAGTGGAAGTCCATAATAATTACTCCAGATTCTGCTCAAACGAGTTGTTTCCTTACAGTGCTTCTGAGATCATGGCTGAAAGGAGCCAACCCCCTGAACTATCTGCCCTTGAGGGATGGGTGCTGCTCCTGGTTTCCATAGCAGCTGCTGGAGGAGCTGAGCAGCACAGCGGCTGATCGTGACCATAAGCCTACAGGAATATGCACAAAACAGCAAAGTCAACTCTGAAAAGTCTGCATTTTTATTAGATGACTCAAGAGCTTGGCGAGTGTGTGCGCTGCCTGGTTGGGGGCAGCCAGAAGCTGTTGTGGTCTGTCATCTGTGTTGGGTGGCCTGTGATCTCGTGGCCCCTGCCCAGTGCTTGTGGACAGATGTCCACCAAAGAACAAAGCTGCTAACAAAGCCAGCTCCCATCTTGGCAGACCTGGTGAAGAAGCCAAGGACTAACAGGGCTTGGAGCTCTTATTTCATTAGCTCTGTTGTCCATCTTCAAAGAAATAATGGCAACTGTTCCAGGACTGGTCAGAAGGAGCTGATCGTTTTGTCCTGAGTGAATGTGGTTGTGCCTTTTTTTGGCCATATCAGTAACAGAGGAAATCTTCCAAGGCTTTTCGCAAAGGTGGAGGTTCTTAATCATTTTTAATGCAAGAAAACCAGTTATTTATTTATTCCCCTCACCCGAGATGTTAAGTGCTGGTGAGGCTGTGCCGTGGCAGAGCTCTGGTGGTGGTGGTACAGGCGTGGGTGGGGGGAGCCCGAGGTGCTGGGAGGATTTCCTCAACCTCAGAGACACCAGGCTGGGTATTTCTGCTTCCTCTAGGCTAAAAGAGCAACGAAGAAAAAAAGGCTTTATTTTTTGGGGTGGAAGGGATGACATGTAGCTTTATCACAAAGAGGAAAATTATTTCATCTCCTGTCTTAAAAGTTTTTTGCATTATAAGGCTCGGTGTTCCAGAAGGCAGGTGCCTCAAGGAGGCCTGGTGGTCTTGCTGTGAGCCCCTCGCCCTGGCCCTGCCAGAGCAGCCCCGTGGGCTGAAGCGATGTTTTATTTATCCCTTCTTGGTTTTCATGGGGCCTGCCCTTGTGCATCGCTTTCAGCATTTCATGCAAGGGAAAATAACCCTGCACGGGGCTTGGGCACGGCAGCGTTTGGTAGTGCTGAGGGAGTTTCTGTTCCAAAATAAATGTCACGTTGAGCCCCAGGGGCTGGGAAGAGGCAACAGCAGCTCAGCGGGGCTGAGCAGCCCTCCTCCAGCCCTCTGGTCCTCCTCGCATCCCCACACGAGAGCGTTCCAACTCGCATGGGCACTGGAGAGGGCACTGGAGCAATTCCAGGGAGAGGGAAGGCTCCGGGGTCTTGGAGCCATGGAGAAAAGGCCAAATGTTTCCCCCTGGGGTGTGTGCGTGGACATCTCGCTGTGGTTTTCCCCTCTGCACACCTGCGTGTGCCCGTGCAGTTTCGGCGCAGCTCCCTGCTGGGCCCCAGGGTTACTCAGCGTGTTTCCTGTCTCACACTGTCCACATCTCATTTTTCTGCAGCTTTCAGGAGGTCGCAAAGCTCCTCTGCAAGCACGTCTGGCTCCTGCTGGAAAGCCTGGACTTCACTGTGCATGCCTTTATCACGGGTGGGCACAATTTGTGCAGCCAGCACCTGCATCTGAGCTCGTAATGCTTCCTGCAAACGAGGTTTGAATCAAGTGCCTTGCCAGTCAGCTTCTTCCTCAGATGATAAAACCAGGCTGTCCCTGAGCCCTGCTGCTGCAGTAGGCGCTGGGAGCTCACAGCCGTGGGCTGTGCTTTGCCCTCAGTGCTCTGCAGTCCTGCCTAAGCACAGGGTCCTCGCTCAGCACCTCTGGAAGCCCTCTCTTTTGGATAAGGGGGCTGGAGTCATGCCGTGCTCGGTGGCTCCTGAAGAATTGAGCTGGTAGGAAGGGGTCTGCCTCAGGGCAGCTCTGCTTTGCAGGTGCCAGTAGCTTCCTGTGTCCCCATGCTGGGTTTAAATGGGTGTTAGGACACCGTCCAGGTCAGAGGTGAAACAAGCCAGTATTGTATTTTGAAGGGGAAATGCAGGGCAGCCCCAAAATAACAAAGTGTTGTAGGTTTGGACCTGGCTCTCCAGAGCTCTGCTGTTTGCCAGGGCTCCGCACCCAACAGGCTGCTGGGGGGCACTTGGCCGATTTTCAAAGGCAGCCTTGGGAACCTTGATGCAGGCTGTTGGAGGAGCTCTGTTTTAATTATGTACACGCAGCACATGGCACAGTATGGGTTTTGAGTAGATATTTCAAGGCTCTTCAATCCATGTCAGTCTGCTGCTAAAAAAATACTTGCTTGGAAGCTTGAAAACATGGAGGAATAAAATTGGTGTTTGCAGCTGCTGCACGTGCACAGCTTACCAAGATGTGAGACAGAAGAAATAGGAAACAAAACCTGATTTGTGTCAGCAGAGGGAAGTCCCCTGCAAAAAGTTTTGGGCAAGACCAGTGGAGGCAAGCTGGGTATTTCTGCAAATCGAGGAACCGTTGCCTGTCTGCTTCAAACCAAGGTTAGAAAAGCACGAAGCGAGCAGCAAAACCTCTAGAAAGGTGTGGCTTCAGCTGGAGCCTCAGCATCCGCGAGCGCACAGGCGTTGGGGATTTATACTGGTATCACGCTGGCTCTGCTGGGTCTGGCAGCCGACGTCCTTCCCCCCCTCCTGATCCTTCCACGAGGTTTTTAGTGTCTCCGTGCAGACAATGAGTGCCCCGGCGTTTTCAGGGTGTCACCCAAAGCAGCTCTGCGTTGCTTCGGATCCCCTCTCCCCCTCCTCCCTCTGAAAGTAGGACATCTAAATTTAGCCTGCTATCAACAGATGAGGCTGGAGAGTTTCCACTGTGGAAACGAATCCCACTCAGAACCTGTCCTCTTGTCTGTGCGGGCTCCATCCGTGCACATTCCTTTCCCTGAGCCGTGCCCTCCCCTGCGCTTCGCTTCCCCCCTTCCCCTGCAGCGTTTGTTACGCTGCCGTGTGCTGGCGTAGCCCCGCCAAGCAGGGTACGTGGGTGTTCATGTTTCATGCCCACATGCACCCAGGCGTTTTGCAGGCTGGGAACAGCTTGGTTGCCGCTGGCAGAAGCGTGCACAAAAGGGTTTTGGGCTGCAAAGGCGGCTGGCTACGACCTCAGAAGGGTGTAGCAGGCTCTCCTTACTCCAGGCAGGTCGCCTCTCTGCAGATACAGCATTTACAGCTACCACTCTTCTTCTGCTAAAGAAGCAAACAGCAGCAGGAAGCTGAGCTGTGGAAGTTCAGCTGCTGTCTGTCCCCGGAGCTGCTCCAACCACATCAGCGCCGTCCTTCCATCACAAGGCACGCGGCAGCCTGGTAATGAAAAATGCAGGATGCTGGCTGGTATTTTTAACCAGAAACCTCCTCGCTCTATCTGATGCAGCGTAAGAGCTAAAACCGAGAGAAAATGCACTCCCTGTAAACAGGGTGTTTATCAGTCTTGAAAACGTGAGCGTGGAGGTGGTGGAACTTTTTGGGTGAAAACAGCCACCGCCCTAACAACACCAGGCAGACGCGTTTGAAAATTTCACTTTATTTTTTTTTCTTTCTGTTATAAAAGCAGGGTTTTGTTTTTACATCGCCGTAAGTGTCCAGACTTGGTACATCGTGGTTTTGTTTTCACAGTATCTCTACAAGACCAAGGACGATTCTTATTGCTGCGCCGCGAACCAGGGCAAGGATGGCCGGGAGGACGCGGTGCTTGGGCAGCCCTGGGGTGCTGCCGGGGCCGGCCTCGCTCTCTGCTGCACTGGCTGGATGGGTCTAACCCTCCCCACCACTGCTTGGTACCTTGGTTTGCTGGGCTCCTGCCCCCGTCTGGGTGCCAGGAGCAGGAAGGTGGGAAGAGCAGGAGCAGCGCTGGGTACCACAGGTGGGAGCGGTGATGCTGCCGGCCCTGCTGGGCAAGGGCAGTCTCAGGTGCACGGTGCCCCGTGGTGGTGCTCCATCACCCCCCCAGGGCATCCCCACGCACCCCAGCTTGGCTGCACAAAGCTGCCCGAGCAGGAGCTCGCTTTACCTCTGCCGACTGCAGCCGCTCGGTGCAGGATGCCCTGGGTCCCCATCCTAACCAGCCCCACGAGCAGTGGTGTCTACAGCACCTGTCACTTCCAGCCACCATTCCTTTTGTATTCAAACGATCTGTCCTCGTCAGTTTTGCAATGAAGCAGCATTGGAAAAACATCACTTTTAATCACAAAGCATGAAATCTCGAGAGGCAGCATCCCTTTCCTGTGCTGCATCTGGTGGTGTGAATGGAGGTGGGGGCACGTTTCAAACTAGGCACGGGATAAAGGCATTCTTTGGGAGGGGAGAAGTCCATGCAAAGCTGACCCCGACGTGAAATTTGAGTTTTATGTTTACTACTCAGCTGGGTCTATTCAGTGCAACAGGACAAACTAGCCAGGAGGTTAGCATCAAATTGCATGGATGCATCCAGTTCACCAGGTAGAGGGAGGAGGAGGAGGAACCAGATTTACTTAACGCACTGGGAGAGACTGAGTCCAACACAAAGCGAAGTGGAAAAGGACGTAGGTGTTCCCTGAATGTGATTTTTGGTGACTGAGAAGAAATCTTTCCTTGGAATTCCTTTGTGCAGCTAATTAAGACAACCGGGTCTGCTTTTTTCGACCCATGCTGACATCAGTGAGAACTGTAAGTACTCAGCACCTGGAGACAAAGTGAATACCAGACATAAATACCCCTTCTACTCCCACCCACAAGACTGCCCAGAGTGCATCTAAGCAGTAGCCAAGATGTGTGCAAGTGTTATCAGCTATTCCCCCACAGCTCCCGTTTTGTCCTCTTATGCGTGTATTGCCTAGGAGAAAATACAGACAAGTCCCAAAGGGCTGTGCCAGTGGAGCTGTAGTTAGGATTTGAATCCGTGTAAGAAAATTGAGTTTAATAGAGACTGTGCAAGTCAAATCCTCCCTAGCCTCATCCTCTATAGTCCCAAAGCCTAGATTTAGGCAACCTTTGGCTTGTGGATTTGGGTTTGATCCAGTCCATTAGTCTGCAAGCTGCTTGTGTTGCTGGACTTCCTACCATGAAGATCTCCCCATTGAAGGGGGAGAAGGCAGCTCAGCAGCTGAGCATCTCTGGAAGTGGTACGAGGAGGAGGGTGGCCTGCCCTGGGCATGGGGTAAGTTGCGGGGACCCCGTATCCTTGTCTGCGACTGCCGTGGGGGGAGACAGATCTTCTGGGCACACTTTCCCCAGGCAGGGGAGATATTGAACCTGTTGCCCAAGTAGATGATATGGCTTTGGAGAAGCAAGGAGGGAGAATTTCTTGTTGGTAATGTCCTGTGTGGAAAATGAAGGTAGCAATAGCAGCTAATTGGTGCCTCTCCAAGGGGAGGCTTCTCAGGAGCTCTGTCTGGCTAGGCCGGGCCAGGCCCTGATCTGGCGCGCTGAGGTCTCCTCAGTCCTAGCTCCTGAGGCGTTTTGTCACTAGGAGGAAGAAATGTTATCTTAGTGGAAAGAGCTGTAGAGGGAAGTGGAATTCCTCTGCCCATGTGCTGTGCCTGTCCCCTGCCAGCTGCCTCCCCTCATATCCTTCCTAAGAAGTGCTTCTGGTTATCTCTGAAGTCACCTGGACACGGTAGTTATTAAAACCTACCGGTCCTGACTCCTGCTCCAAATGCACTGTATTTCCTGGAGGATCTACACCCCACGCTCAGCTCTTTCCCTGCTTGCACCAGCCTTCTCCTTCACTACACAGACCCCTGTGCCACAACCAGCGGGTACGGTCCCACCAGCAGTCCTGCCTGTGCCCCATTCCTGAAATTCGTGTAGATCGTGAGGTCATCTGGAAGAGAAAGATCTACTAACCCCAGCATGGTTTGTACTGGTAGGAAGAAGAGTTTTTCATAGGTTTGCCTGTAGTGTTTGCTAGGAATAGGAAATAGGTGCCTGTTGGTTTCAGACATGGCTGTTCCTGAATTCTGGCTATGCCGGGTAGACCTGGTCAATAAGATCTGCCCTTGCTTACACCCATGCATCTCCCCAATGGCTCCAGAAGGAGCCCTTTTACAACCAGCTCTTCTTACAGCACCGTTTTTTGGATTTCACGGGAATACGGGGCCACAGCACCTCACCCCACCACCGCCTGCAATGAGCCGGGCAGCAGCGGGCCCGTGGGCTAGCTGTGCTGAGCATCCCTCACTCCCCCTGTGGCCACGATTCCAGCTGTGGGCCTTGCCTGTGAGATTATCCCATGTTGTAATGCCGATGGGAGACTGGGAACAGAAAGCGCAAGCGGTGCAAGCTTGCTCCCTATCCCTTCTGCGAAGCAGGAGATGGCCTAGCAGCTCCCACTCAAAAGCCATTCTACAGCAGGTTTATTTGCATTGCTTTGAAACTGGGATTACTTCCATGCTTCCTTGTTCCTTGTTTTAAAACCAGGAAGATTTATTTCTCTTTTGATCACGCTTTGTGCCCTTTTCATCAGCCTGTCACACGCTGACAATCTATTCCTTGCTCCAAAACTTTTTCCCCAGAAATTTTGTAGAAAGGACATTCTGCCTGGTGATATTTTTGTTTGTTTTTTCAAACATAGCTTTAAGGCAAAAGTTTGGCAATGCAAAGCAAAGTCTACATAAGGCCGCATGACTTGGATTTGCAACTCAGAACCTTACAGCTTAAAAAAAAATAATAATAATCCCTATCTTAAATAGTCAACTTTTTGCTCCAGGAACTTGTTTAGTTCTCAACCAAAAATAATAAAAAAAAAAAGACTCTTAAAATCCCAAATAAAATGTTCTTATTGTTCTGGGCAGTCTGGACAAGCTAATGAGACTGAAGTTCAAACAGTAACTAAAGTAGGGAAGAAAAAAAGAAAGCTCTACGGATAGACATCAGTGTTAGTTTCTTCCCTTAGGAATCCAGTGATGAGACAGACCCCAGTCAAAGGTCTCCTCTTTAGCTTTAGCACAGTGAAATCCGTCCCAATGGGAGAAGGTAGAATGGTTGCATTTGTTGAATGACTAAAAAGTGCATTTTGATTTTGCTCAGATTACACGTGTTATTATTCTAATACCTAAGTGATTGTTTTGCTTTGTTTCTGTGTTTGTTTTTTCTCCCTTCTGGTGCCGGGACGCCAGGTTTTTATTATCGGTGTTTCGGAGGTATCACCACAAGCGGTGGTCCATCCTTTGGCCTCCACATGAGTACCTGAGCATCATTGGCATTGGGTTTGACAAGGGCACTGGGTGGTATTGGCTCATTCTTGCTAAGGACCTGGGGCTGCTCTTGAGCAGAGGGCTCCTGCAGCTTGGCACGCTGCCCCAGGGGTCTGCTGGGGTTTACCTCTATGCCCAGCCTCATGCGCCATTTGATAGTCTGCAAGGTCACCATCTCGTTGGTGGCTGTGTTGGTGGCAACCAGCCAGGTGGTGAAGCTTTGATCCCGATGAATGCTCGTGAGCTTGGCCACGTTGCTCTCGCTGACGGGCACGGCCCACGTCACGCTCGGGTAGAAGTTGTCGTTCATGCTGATGTTGAACTTGGACTCCTTCTTCGTGGGCCCCACGATGGTGCAGGTTTCCGTCGTGTTCCCATACCAGGGATAGTTCACTCCGTCTGAGTCGCTGATGGCCTGGATTTTACCGTCCAGTAGGTCTGGAAGCTCCCAACTTGACCTGCCATCATCAACAACAAGTTATGGATAATGCATTAATTAATTGATTTAGAAACGCCCAAGGGCTCCCGTTTCCCCTTTCAGCTCTGACTTTCCTTGAGCCCCGGCTGGTAAAACGCTTCTTATCTTTCTGGGTGAGCCGCTGGCCCTTCCCGCTGTCCGTGTGGCGCTGGCAGTGTAACCCATCCCTCTGCAGCCCTGGCAGGAGCCTGGTTCAAAGGCTGTGCGCAGGGCTGGGATGAAGTTACAGTAATCAGAGAAACAGAGGGCAGCTGGCTGTAAGGTGCCCCAGCCCCTCGCTGGTCACCCTGCTCTGTGCTCGCGAGGCTGGCAGAAAGGTCAGGCTTTCTAGCAAGAAAGTAAAGTGAGAACAGTCCTCTGTCACCTTACAGTGATGGTACAGAACAGGGTTTTTTATTCTTTATTTATTTACTTCCAATCTAATGTTTAAAATGGCCAAGGAGAAGTAAATGTCTGAGATAGAAAAAGGGGCAAATAGTCACAGCCTAATGGTCTGAATTTTGGGGTAGAGCTGCGTGGTGCCAGGAGTTGGACTCAATGATCCTCGTGGGTCCCTTCCAACTTGGGATATTCTATGATTCTATGATAATGGCACCAAAACGGCATGACCATGACCCACACGCTGGAAACGTGCCAGTAATTTGAGGACCTTTTTTTAAGACCCAGACTGGTCCAGAAGCTCAAATTCGCCCCAGCCACCTCCTACTCCTGCCAGGCTCTGCAGACGGGTGGTGCGGGGAGTGTCCTGCTGCCAGGGCTGGCACAGGGCTGGGAAAGGGGACACAGCACAACGGCTTCCCTGCTGGCATCGTCCCTTGTCCCTGCTGTGGTGCTCAGGCTCCAGGCTTTTTGCTGAGACTTTAGGTTTTGGGAGGGAGACAGAGGGGCTGCAATGGAGCTCACCAGGGTGCCTGTCATGGCCTTCACCCAGAGCGTGGCGTTGTGGCTTAAAATAGCCCTGGTTGGAGCCAGGCGAGGGACAGGGAGCACACGTTGCTCCCCCTGGTCTGTGCAGGGTGGCGTGGGATGAGCTGCTCCTCTCTACCGGCTGGCACTAATGTGGCCATCTCGCAAGGCTGATTGTTAATTAGTTAATGACCGTGAAGTGCCTGCGTGTTTGTAATCACTGGCTCATTTGCTAGTCAGCTCTAAGCGTCTGCCTGTAGCTGGAAGACACCTCGCAGGATTTATTTCATTGATTTTTTTCATGGGAGCGTGGGTTCCTGCGGTCTCCTGTGGGTGCCAGGGCAGATGTTGGACTGCAGCTGCAGCAGGCACTGGGCTGCGAGCAGGGCTGGGCTGTGAGGATGCAGGATGCACGGCTGTGGGATGTGAGGCTGCAGGATCAGAGCTGTGGGATCAAAGCTGCCCACTACGGCACCAGGCTGCTGCAGCCTTCTGCTCCCAAGCCTGCAGCCAGCAGGCAGAGGGAGTCCTTTCCCTGGAAGAAAATGCATACCCAAAGCAGACAGAAGGAGATCCCTGAGCTGCCTTGCTAGGAGCCCTGCTCCAGTCGGGGGATGCTCACAGGATCCCCTCAGAACCAGAGCCGTCCGGGCTCGCTGCAGCCCTCTGCAAAGAGAGCTGGGGAGGGAAGAGCTGGCGGGGCTCTCATGGACTCAGCTGTCCTGGGGAAGATGAACTGGAGGGCATCAGCCACCGAGCTGGTCCCTCACCCCTGAATGCTTCAGGGGCTCTTCCTCTGCTTTCAGCAGACCCTTTAGGGTTACCTCCACAGGCCTGGTTCTCAGCTTGACTGCAGCCCAGGGATGAGATGTGACAGTTTCCTGGAGGCTCACAGAAGTGACAGATGTGGTGTGAAGGTGCGGAGATGGAGGCTGCGTGGATGTGGCAGTGCCAAACGGGCTGCAAGGGGCTGATCCCAGCTGGCCCAGGTCTGGGGCTGGCAGGCAAAGGAAGGGCAGGGCAACCGCTAGAGGCTGCTTTAAAAGCTGAGGATCTACAGGGAGCTTCCTGGCTCCATCTTCACTCCCCGTGGGCACATCCAGGCTGCAGGCCCTGCTCAGGGTTCAAGTAGGAGCACAGGGGGGGAGCAGGGCCTGGGCTGGGCTCAGCGTAGGGGCAGGAGGCCGCTTGCAGAACCTGCATGGTCCAGCCTCAAACAAAACCTCCCCACCAGCACCAGAGGCTGTGCTCAGCGTGGCCTCAGAGCGTGCTCTGCTTCAGACACGGCGTGGGCAGGGACCAGGAGGAGGAAGCCAGCCTGCCTTTCTTTGAGGAGTGCTCTGGGCCTAATTTGAGCGACTGCGGTTAACCCTGAGGTTTCAAAGCCATCGCACTTATGTGCAGTGCTTAGTAACAAGAAAAGAAAGAAGTGAGGCCTTGTGATGATCCCATGACTGGACCTGAGGGGGAGAGGCTGCACGAGTGTTGCTGGTGGCTGCCCCTTGCCTGCCAGCCGCGGCCGTAGCCTTCCCTTGCAGGGCTCGTCCACGTTAAGTAATGTGCCAGTGGCCGGCCTCTGGCTGGCTTTGGGAAGAACACTGTAGAAGGATCTCTGGCTGCATCAGCATCTTTCTGTGATGGTGTCGAGCCAAGGAACAGCCAGAAAGTGCCCAGTAAACACTTTGCTGACAATAGCAGGGAGCAGGCATGAGAAGGCACCCACCTATCTGGTTTCATCGGCTCACTAGGGCTGAGCAGCTCCAAAAGCGGTAGATTCCAGCTTGTGATAGTGACAAGCTTGTTCCTGCCACTCTGAAACCTTCAGTCAGCACGAGCATCATCAGAAACCAGAGCATCTCCCCCTGACAAATGTCCTTTGAGCTACTTCTCATGGCCCAACAGCAGCCCTGCTGCTGATAGCCATGCTGCTTTGGGTAGCTTTTAGACCCTGCTTCTCATTCAATTACATTTCTTCCTATTCTGCTACAAGAAACCAAGCCCCTAGCACGTGCTGGGGGAGTCAGTGTCTTGTGCAGTGACAGCAGCCCCAGGCACAGCAGCCTCTGGCTCCCTGCATCCAGCAGCGTGATGTGGGTGCAGAGAGCTAACCCTTCCAGGCAGGCCCTGCTCCTCAAAGCCAGCTCCTAATCAGTCACGGGGCAGATGGACTTGCAGAACCTTGTACTTTCCCATGCCCTTCCTTTCCAGCAGCTCCCTGACTTAAAAAGCCCTCCTTGGATGTAGCCCTTGCTTGGCGCAGGCAGAGCCATTGCTCCCCTGACCCCCTGCCTCTCTGCACAGGGGCTGGTGGCTGGCCGAAAGGAGGAAAACCTGATATTCAGAGCTGCTTAATTTGAACTTGTCCTTTACAGTGTCTCTCTCACCTACTCTGGCACGTCAAGCAATTCCAGCCAGGGTTACAGTGGAGAACAGGAAAGAAATTTTAGATGTGGTCGTGGTCTCACCAGCCTGTCCTCCAGCCATGTGCCTCCCAAACCAGGGTGCAGGTAGTAAAACTCCAGAGACCTGATGCTAAGCGACCGGGAGGGATTGCTGCTGGTTTAGCCGAGTGGGCTCTTACTGGGGCTGGACAACCTCTTTAGATGGGGTTAGAGCCACAGGCCACGTAAGGGCAGCAAAGCCTTTCCCTCAGCCCCCCTGGAGGGGCAGCTACAGTAAATTGTCCTCAGCTGGGCAGTGCAACCATTTTAAAATTATTTTTTTTTGTGAATCCTTTTTTGGCTGTTTTCCCTTCAGAGGTCCGGGGGTCTATTCTCTTGACAAGTTGCTTTCTCGAGTTCATTGTCTCTCTGCTGCAGGGCACGGAAGATTTAATCTCGCAGGAGAGAGATGCCCGTCAATGTGCAGCGACAACGCGGTGCTGCCCAGCTGTCCTGGTGAGCCTGCCGGGGGAGCAAATCTACCTGAAACTTCCCAAGATTCTCAGCTGATCGCATTCAAACTCTGATTTATTTCTCGCTCTGTTTTGCATATCACCATCTGCGCTGCTCCTCGCACGTCTCCATGGAGATGAAGAAGCACGACTGGGTGATGCCGTCCCCAGTGCTGACGCGGGTCCCCCCGGCTGCCCAGGAGATGCTGCCCGGAGCCGGGTCCTGCTGGTCCTGTGCGGGCCGGACCTCTGCGGCCTGATCCTCATACCCCATGTTGCCTCCCTGGAGGAGGAAGCTGCTGCTCAGGGTAAAACCCTGCTTGGGGTGAGCAGTAACGGCAGCACTGGGACTTGGGGTTTTTCCCCAGTTCTGCATTGAGAGAGGTCAGAGAGTGCTTCCACTTCCTCCTGCTCATGTTCCTGCCAGCGCATGCTGACTTACAAGCAAAATAACCCCAGCATTTATGCGTGAGCTGAGCTTTAGTTATTTTCCTCTCCTTCCATTTAAAAACGCTGCATTTAGCCAAATATTGTCAGTGCCGCTTTAAATGCGTGTCGAAATTATCCCCTCTGTAACTAACATCCGTATATGAGTCTTATGCACAGCTCCATCTGCTCCAGTATTTCTCAGCTGTTTCTGTCCTCAGCGTAAGGGCGGCTTGTGCACAGCCACCAACTGCAGCGGGCAGGAGTGAAAAACGCATCCGAAGCCTGCTGTAAGCATTGAAGCCCAGGTTGACCAACTGATGGCATTTATCTGGAGTTTTCTGTTCACCTGTCACCCCAGTGATTTAAAAAATATTAGAATAATAGAGGTGGTTCCAGTGGTGTCTCTTCATCATGGAAAGCTGGGACAAGCAGTCCGCTGGCATAAATCGATGCAGCTCCATGGAGGTCAGTGGAATTATCCTGACTTGCACCAGCTGAAGGCCCACTCTTTCAGACAGGTTTGTGTCCTGTCCCTGGCTGCATAGAGGTCTCCCAAGAGTATGTTTCAATGGCATTGAAAGAGGCCTTTCTTCCCAATCACCTTTATTTACAGCTTTCCAATGTAAAGAAGCAGGGTGGAGGAGCAGGCCAATCCTGAATTGTAGCTGGGTAGCGAAATGTGCCTGAACCTCCCAGGGAGAAATCTTTCTGCTTCCACGACTTTCTGGATAATGGCTCTCCTACACACCCGCAGTGTTTAATTCTGACTACCTGTTTACAGCTTTTAGCTGAAACTTTTGTCTATGGCTCTCAAAGCATTCCAGCAAGGGAAGACTGTACCAAATCCTGCCTTAAAAAATAGGGAAACTTGGGTGCAGAGAAGTAAAGCAACATGCCTGGGGTTGTAATCCACAGCAGCACTGTCAAAATAGCTCTCTGCCCTGCCCTCCTTATTCCAGTGGATGCGAGCTGTATTTATACACACTGGACTTTTCTGTTTTCCTTGCAGCTGCTTGCTGAAGGCAGGATTTCTAAATGAGCCCGAGAATTACACATGCAAATCCCAAAGGCCTGGAATTGGGAACATCTGAGCAACAAATTGCCCTTGCTGAAGATGGTTTTGGAGCCAAAAAGCCTACAGATCTCAGGCCTGTTGTAAGTACTTCTAGCATCAAGGTATGCTCCCGTGCTCCCTTACTGCTCCTGCTTTTGCCAAGTGCTGGAGTTTGAGTCTCCAGGCACTTTCTGCTTGAGCAGGGAGAGGACATGGGGATGCGGTGGGAACATTCTGTGGCTTACAGCTGCTCCTTGGCGTGCCCTTCCCCATGGCCTGCATCTTCCACCATGCATCTGCTCCGTGTCTGAGCTGCTGAACCTGTGCCTGCATCTGGGCTTGCAGGCAGGCAAGGGCTGGGATGCGCACGCAGAGCAGATGCTCAGGCCTCCAGGAAGGCACTGCACCAAGTCTGAGTTTGCCCTGCTCTCTAGCCCTCCTCTGCATTCCCACCCTCTCTCAGCCCTCACCATTCACCCATTTTTTATGTGAACAACTTGTGAGCAGCCAAGCCAGCATCCCCCTCCTGAAGAGCCCTCGGGATTAGCAGCCGGGAGGGCTGCTTAAACCCGGCCTCTGCATCCTTCCTCCGTGCTCCCAGAGGCTGGGCAGCATCGGGGCCTCCAGCCAGTGACCCCGCTGCGGGCACGGGGCTGTGGGGCCGGGCAGGTCCCTGCTGCACCCGCAGGCTGCCTGGCACCGTGAGCTGCAGAATTGCTGCTCTGTGCAGGCATTTGGTGAGCGGCTGCTGCCGCTGGTGTAACCGTGGGCCAAAGCCTGCAAGGACGGTTGGTGAGCAAACTGGCGGGGGAGCAGTACCGGGGGGGGGAGAAGACTCCTCGCAGCAGGGAGGTGACATTTTAATTTGACTCATTCTTGCCTCGCTCTGACTGTCTGACCAGCAACACGGGGGTTTTGGAGTGCGAGCAGCCTCTAGATTCTTCCCACTTTACATATACATGTTCATTCCCGCACTTACGTTATCCAAAATGAAGCTATTTTAAAATTTTTACCCTACTCCAAGGTGATGCAAAGGGTTAAATCAGCAGGGGGTTAAATCCCCCTTGCTGTCTCCCTGGGGGCTGCCTGCTGCTGGGAGTGAAGCGAGCAGGATTCCTCCTGCGCTGTCAACGTGCGCTGCCAGAGCTGGGGGCTGTGGCGCTGGCCGCTGATGGCACACTGCAGCAGCAGCACGGCGTGCCACAAGTGTCAGCCTCCAGGCTTCCCCGGGGCTCGTCAATGCGCAGTTTTAGCCAGGGAGGGATGGGGAGGGATGCAGAGGAGAGGAGCCCGTGCTAAGGGCCCCCCATCATGGCAAGGGTGTTTCAGAGCAGGGGTGCCCTTCGCAGGACTGGGGGAGACCTGGGATCGCAGACCTGGGATTTCAGCCCTCCAGTGCTGCTCAAAAGCTTTTGGGAAATACGGTGCTGCTCTGGGCCGCCAACAGAGCACGTTTTGGGGTTAGCGCTTGAGTACATTCCCCTTAGAAGAGAAGGACACCCACTGCTTTAAAAGGTGCAGGCACGAGCTCTCCTAATTTATTATAGATTTTTTTTTTAGTATAGCAGAAAGTCCTGTTAAGTTTCAGAAGAGCTGGCTTTTATTATCAACCCAACTGGGTTATTGACTTTGGCTTAATCCAGCGCTCCCCAGCCAGGCCGTGGCTCTCCTGCTCTTCCTTCCCGCTAGGCAAATGCCCCCGCACGCGCTCTGGAAATACTTACATGCCCTGTTCCCCATAGTGATTGTAAAATTCCATGTGGCTGCACGCCTGGATCCAGCCCACGATCCAGGTCTCCTTCTTGGGGATGGGGGGCACCAACACTTGCGCAGAGGCTCGGAAGTGAGGGGTCCGGTAGCGCAGGACCACGCTGGAGGACTCGTCGATGCTGGTGGGAATGGGATCGATGGAGGCTTTGACTTCAATCACTGAAATACTTTCCCGGAAAACTTTGGATTTGCAGCTAATACTCTGAATACAGCCCATGGCATACCCTGAATACAGTCCAACGCAGCTCCTAGGGTACTCCAGCAATCCTGGGGAATATTAGGCATTGAAATTATCTGGTGCTAGATCAATTACAGATCTTCTTGGTTTGTAATCTCAGAACCGATATCCATAGGATAGAAAATTCATCATGTAAAGCCTTAATTTGAGTATCTGTCTTACAAGCACTGCTCCGATTTTGAGGTTAGCTGCACTTCAGAAGCAAAAGGGCCTTTAATATTTTTTTTTCCCTTTTAATGACCCTTTTAAATCTTTCACTCAAACAGTCTTTGGGTTAAAAAAGAAAAAAGAAAAGTCTCTTGAGTTCAATAAATAACGCTGTTGTTCTTAGATGGTATATTTAGTCCTTCCTTTTCTCAGATGCGGTCTGTCATTCCCCGTCAGACATAGGGCTGGCCGGTATTTCCCTTTATTCTTTGGATGAAAAGCAGAATGTTGATAGACACATCTATATAAATAATGAAATAGTTTTTAGCCCCAGCTTGTCACAACCGGTGTGGATTTCCACTTCCTGACTTGCAGTTGTTCACAACTTCCTTTCGCACAAAATTACAATAATAACAGAAAAAAAAAAAAAAAAAAAAAAAGGCGACGGGTGGAAAAAAAAAAAAAAAAAAGTAGCCCGATCTCCGATTTTGGAGGCTCCTCCGCCAGCGCTGTCAGGGCTTCGGGTCGGGTTTTTTTTTTTTTCCTCTCCTTTTTTTTTTTTTTTTTTTTTT